>NW_021632922.1:0-84477 GCF_004799145.2 Neltuma alba
CAGATTCAGGGATGTTCACGTAAAAATTTTGAAACTCTCCCCGAGGCTTGATGTAAACCATCATTTCTGTTTGTGTAGTTCATATATCAATATCTTCTTGAACTGTACAGTCTATAAATTATTTACATCATAATATATATAAACCAAAGATACAAAAAATTCTAGATTTACAGAAAAGAAACCAACGTGAAGCCGCAGCTAGCTGATGGCTAAGTCATCCTAATTATCGATCAAAACTGGAGAGAAATGGAGATTGGGATGCTCTGGGGGGAGTTACACGGTTCTCCTCCGTTCTAAGTTCAATGATGAAGCTTGTGGCATGAGTTCAGATAATCTGATCCTTTCGTTTATGATTTTGTTCTGTCATAGGAGTTGACATTCTTCGTGTTAATTCTTTTCACGATGTTTCGTATTTTAGATTAGGTTATATGCATATTCTTGCTGAGCGTACCTTGTACTTCAAATCTTGCTTTTCCAATTCCAGAGATGCTATCTTATTCTTGAGCTCTTCTAGGGCCTCTTCAGCAACTGAGGGGTTTATATCTGATACAGGGTTTGTTATTCCAGCAGCCTGAAAAACAATGCATGGAGTGAGGGCCAGAATCCTGTCGACTACTCCACAAAAAAATTTTAAGCGAAAGAATAATGATGAATATGTATACAAGAATTTTTTTTGATAGTATCTAAATTTGTTATATAACATCTTCAAATTCATTAGATTCCTTAATTGAAGTATTCAAACTGATGAAATTAGTTTTGACATATAGAGAATAGATTTTTTTAACGTGTTCAATTAACTGCTTTAATTTTGAACAATCATGATTTTCGTTGTTAGTTGCATTGCATTTCCCTTTTACAAACTTAAAACAATCTATCTATCTCAATTTGTTTAGGAAAACCAATAACCAATACTCACCTTTAGAACATTAGTACACAATCTCAGTAACTGTTGTGCCAACAGCACTTTCTCTTCCTCGACTCCCTAAGGCAATATTCACTCAAATATTAATCACTTCAACTTGTATTTGGTGATGTTGATAAAAAAAATAAAAAACTTGCATTTAGTGAAGGTAAATTAAGTTTCCTCTAGATCCCAACCTTAAATTTCATCATCAAGCGTTGCTCCTCCTCAAAATCAATGCATGGTTTAATCCCAGCAGAAACACGAAGGGTTGAAAGTTCCTCTTTAACACGTGAAAGGAATATTTCTGATCTTCGTAGCTTCGTACCGAGTTCTTCATTCTGTATCTTCAACTTGTTGTTTTCCTCCTGTTGCATCATTTGGAGAACGACTCAAATCAATTTCGAAGACATTTGATTTACAGAAACATTAAGACATGCTTGGGAGTTACACTGAAGCAGAAGGAAAGGAACCAAAGAAAATGGAATGAGAATGCTGAGGAACCATGCATGGCAAAAGCTTAGAATTATGAAAGGGCAGACACAAAGACTGGTGGTGAGGAACCATGCATGGGAAAATCTTAAAATTATGAAAGGGCAGACACAAAGACTAGTTGAAAAATCCTCCATTTCTCCACCTCTCTTTGGGAAAAACTCCCCAATAAGAAAAGGCTTCAATGAAATCTTCCCTTTACGACAATTTTCTCTCTCTCAACAAAATTTGCAGAATGCAGATAATCACGGCAATTCCCAATAACTACTGCAGTACAGTATATCTTACCAATTGGTTTACAACACACATGCTTCTATTTGAGATGAGTAAAATGATAAAATCTTGCCTTAATCTTAGCATGATGATGAATGCGCTGCTGAAGGTTCTGTTGACCAGACAGCTTCTTGATTTCCTCTTCCAGCTCCAGAACTTTGTTCTTGTTATTCACATTCTCCATCTGCATGAAAAGAAGGACGTTAAGGCCACCAATTTGAAATAAATGAGAGAGAGAGAAAGAAAGGAGGAAAATTTGTCTTCTAATGTTCTACCTTCAAAATTTCATTTTCAGTTCTCAGTGACTGTTCCCGCTGCCGAAGTTTCTCCAATGCAATTTGCGCAGCCACCAATTCGGCTTGTTTCCGATCCACTTCTTGCAGCCACCTATTAAACAAAGGTTTGTGAGTCTTAAAAACGTTATTCATTTGCACGCGGTTAAATGTGCATTAAAAGAAAGGAAACCTAATTTGAAATCTGAGAGTTGATTACCCTTGCCTCTCTTCAATAAATTCATTCAGCTGCTTCTTTAGTTTAATAACCTCCTCATCCTGAAATGAGTAATGCAGTTCATGTTAACAGCTTGTCAGAAGGACAACTATTCAACCTATTTCACGAATCACTAAAACGAAGCTACCTTCTCTTGAGAATGTGAAGCATGAAATTGAGCTTTCTCTGTTATCTTCTGCACTTGCTGATTATCCAATAGCGACTACAAAAAAGCAAGTGACAATAAAAATGAGCCCCATCGGATAAATAAAATTCTAAATTTTCTTTTGGAATACTTCGTATAGCTTTTTTTCTCTTTAGCTTAATGGCTCTATATTTGCAATTTCATATCATGAATTTGCATGAGTAGAGGAGAGATGGGCAACCAGATCCAGTTTCGGTGCACATCTCTCTTTGACACAATCAAATGCCCAAGTAGTAGTAACAACAACAAAAAAGAGAGATTTTTACCACGTAGGTGGTCATATCCAGCTTGACTCCGAGTAAGTCTCGAATTACATCATGGGTCATGCTCTCAGCAGCAGCTAGTCTAGCATTCAGCGAAAATATCTGAAAAGGAGAAGAAAGCGGCACGTTGAAGAACATCGACCAAGGTTCAGCTGCAGAACATGCTGCAAAAAGAAGGAAGTTACCTCTTTCTGTCGACATACTGCCAAGGATTCTAACTCTTCAATACGGAATCTTGCAGCGGCTAGCTCCTCAACCTTCTCAGATTTTATCTGTTGTGCCAGGCCCAACCCAATGCATTTAAAAGGTGAACCTGAACCTCGAGGCTTGGTTGCATTCCTGTCGATCTTGTGTGATGATGTACTTGTATAGGTGGATAAGGCCCCTTCAGGTTTGACGTGCTCAACCATAGCTTCGAGTGCTTTGAACTGCTTTATATTACGTTCAAATTGTAAAAAAAAAAAAAAAAGCAGAAATTTATTTTTTCCACGTGTCACAGAGTATTTTGCTTAGTCAAGGGTGGTTAGTACGCGTCTGTTTTTAGTTCAGTGGGTGTTTCCCTTTGAGTCCGAGGCAGAATGGGGATAGTTGAACTTACCTTCTGCTTGTACTCTTTTGCCTGTGCTTCAGCATGCAAATTCAGCTCTGAAATATGAGCTTTCATTTGGGCAATCTGGTAAAGAGACACGCGGACAGGGGGAAATGAACGAATTTTAGTCAACGTAACTTTGAAATATATTCTGTCATCAGAAGATTAGATGATAGCCCTAATTAGTCAGTGTGAAGTCCCACCTCTGCATCTTTTCCCATCAAATCTCTCTTAAGAACTTGTACGTGATCTAGGGCTTCTTCAACGCTTTTGTTTTTTTCATCCAAAAGCCTGCGGCACAAAAAGAAACAGCAATATCTTGAACATACCGTAAATTGGAACCAAAGTTCTGCTTCTGCATACGCCCTCTAAGGCTTAGAGTCTAGCGAATGACTAATATAAGGAGAATAAAAGAATAGCTGGTCTAAACCTTCTCATGTCCGCATCAGCATTTCTAATGTTTTGCATCTGATGCTTGACAGCATGAAGCTCCAGTTCCAGCTCTTCTCTCTGCAGCCGCTGTCGTTCTGCTTCTCCCTTTAGTATGTCAACCTGGCAGAATGACTTTGAGTTGCGATGCTTATAAAGATAGACAAGCTTCCTGAAGATGTTATAAAAGTAACACTAACTCACTTTGTTTTCTAGTACATTTATAGTACACTCCAACTCTTCAACTGATCGCTCTAAAAGCTTCACCTCCGCTTCCTTGTCCTCAGCATAGACCTTTCTTGATTCTGCCATCTGCGATTATTGAAACAATTCTCAGGTGGGAACAAATTTTCCTTTGAATGCTACAATGTTGACCCTTTTTACCCTATCGCTAGTGTACGCAGCCCAAAAAGAAATTCTCAACTCGTCCAGAATTTAGACGCAGCCAGTTGAAAATTAGGGAAGATAGATGTAAATGCTTGCTATATCAGTTTATATGGAAATTTAGTTATCCACGCGTTAAAACTGCTGAGAATGTAAACTCAACGACTACTTAAGACGTGGTACTACAGATCAAGTTTGTTAATAAAGCATTACCTGCTGAGCTTCTTGAGCCATCGCTTCACTTTCTTCAACTTCTGCTCTAGCCTTTTCAAGCTTTTGTCTAAGGCTAAGCACCTGCAGTTGAAGCCGATCCCTCTCAGTTGCAAGTTCATTCATTTGGGTAAGAGTACTGCTCATTTCCGAGATTTCATTTTCTAAGCTCTCCGCGATCTTTCTTTTCTCTGTCAGCTCATCTTCAGCCAATCTTTTCGCTGCAAATGCACGTTCAATTTGATCTCCAAGTTCCCCTTTTTCACTAACTAGCAATTTCACAGACTCCTGTTCTCTTGAGAGATTTAATTCAAGAGTTGCAATAACATCCGATTTGTCCTGCAACTGAGCTTCCAACGTTTGACAGTTAGCAACTGCAGCAGCAAGCTCACCTGATTTAACGGCAAGACCATCTTCCAATGTTTCTATAGTAGCTCCCATTTCCTCAATTTCATCTTTGTGATCCTTACATTCAGATGCAGATTCCTGCAGCAAGCTCAGGTCATACAGTAACCCTTTAATTACATCATCCTTTCTGGATAACTCAGCCTGGAGAGTTGAACTAGTTGCTGCCAGTTCTTTAGCATTGAACTCCAAGCATTCAAATTGTTTAATGAATTTAGATGCCATCTCCACATTTTCACAATGGCCACGAATAATGTTGTCTGTCATTATAAGACTTCCTTCTCTCAGTGTCTCGGATAATCTGCCAAACTTCATCTCAATAGTTTTCACCAAATCAACTGGTCTGACCGCTTCCCAACTCAACAGTATGTTCTCGTATAGCTGAGTTCTTTTTTGCAAAGAAGCATTTTCTTCCTTCATTTTGTTTACAGTGCCAACATAATTCTGAAATTCCTGGCATTTAAACCTTATTTCTTCAATCGTGACAGATTGAGAACCTACGATATCACTCAGCTTTCTAGTTTCTGTCTCCAGATCAGTCTGTAGACTGTCAATGTGACACTCTAAAGAACTTATAAAATCATGCAGCAAACAATTTTCCTTATCAAAGAGATCCTGGCACCTTGACAGTCGTTTAAAATCAGAAATTCGCTTGTCCAAGGATTGAAGAAGTAAGCCGTTACCAGTCTTTAAAATTTCCACCCCGTTTCTCAGTGATTCATTCTCATTCCCCAAGCTGTGTAGTCTATCTAACTTTTCATTCCTGATGTCCAGCTCATTCTGAAGTCTGCCAGACGAATTTTCCAGCATCTGGTTAACTTTATGCAATTCTTCGTTTTGTTGATCGAGAACAGAAATCTGATGACAAACAAGGTTAAGGAAACATCCTTTTCGATAAGATTCTGAATTAGCTTATCATATTCAGTTTCAAGATCTAAATTCTTGTCCATCAGTCTTTTCTTGTCTTCCGTTATTTTACCAAGTTCACCCTTCAATGCATTATTTGAACGAGCATCATCTTCTAGAAACTCAATATGTTGTTGGAGGGACTTGTTCACTTCACCCATCTCAGCAAGCTTTAACTCGTTCTGGTTCAGCTCTGACAGCAAGTCTTTCTTCTCCCCTTCTTTCTGTTGAATTTCGCCTTTAAGCACAGAAAGCTCAACTTCCGTGTCCCTCAAAATCTGTGCTGCAAACTCTGCTTCTAGCTGGAAACAAATTACTTCTTCCTTCAAATGCTCACTCAGCTTAGAACACATCATCAAGTCATCCTCTTTATCGTCTATTTGACAGGCTAGATTTTCTAGTTCCAAAGCAAAAATGAGTGACTCAAAGTCTTTGCAGTACCAACTTGCCATGAAAACTTCAGCTTGGGATTCAAGGACCTCTACCTTATGTTCAAGTATTTGCTCTTGATCTAAAAGGGATGTCACAACATCTGTATTACTCAAGTCCGATTCTCTCATCAATTCAGCAAGTTGAGATTCCATTTCCTTAGACCTTTGCAACATCATTTCTTCTTGAAGTTGTAGGTCTGATATCTTCTTCTCAAAATTGTTCAAGTTGATGGTGATTTCACTGGCTTCTTTTTCCTTGCTGGAAATCCGATCAAAACTGTTCTTGATGTCAGCAAGTAGTTTTCTCTCTTCAGTATGCTGAACATCTCCAGTTCTTTTCTTGTTTTAGAATTGTGCTCTTTCAGGTCACTGATGAGGGAGTTTGATTCGCACAGCCCGTGTGAAAGCAGACCATTCTCTGTATGTAGCCCTGTCACTGTTTCTAGTAGAATTCCAATGTGACAGAGATGTAACACAGAGAGAGTACAATCCTTAACAACAATTTCAGACCAGACCTTTTCAAGCCATGATTGTAGTAGCTTAGTTGAATATGAAAACTGAGACTTAATGCACTGGAAATCACACCCTAAGGAGATGAAGTTTTCCTTCACAGTGGATTGGAATTCTTTGATGACATCATCGAACACCTCAAGGATATTCTTTGTCTCTATCAGATTTGTTTCAACGATGTCTTCTATCTCTTTATTCTTTATATTAATAACAGATAGAAAACTCTCTTTCTCCCTCAGTAAGAGACCCTTCTCGTTGATTAATATGACTTCCGCTTCTTTAAGTCTTTCTATATCATGTTTCATTGACTCATTAGCTATCATCAATTCATTGATCATGATATCCGCTTCTTTCGTTGTTTCTTGGGCTTCTTCAAATTTGGCACGAATACAAGAAGTCTCTGCAGCTTTCTGAGCGGCAATGATCTTTGCCTCACCAACTTCCATTTCAAGCCACTGCAAAAAGACAACAGTAAAGATTGTTTAGAAAGTTGTTCAAAGCTAGCATTGATAATTCAATGTTAAAAGAAAGTGTTAAATATATGTAGGAAAGTACAAGACAATGAGACTAGCAAGTAGATTATTGCAATGGATGATATGAAACAGATACCGGATTTTATAGTTGAATTGAAGAGAATAAAAGATGGAATAGAGGTTTCGCACTGAGAATTAGGTCTTAAACATAAAGCATTACCTCTTTCGATTGATGCCAATGACGGCCATCTTCCTTCAGAGTTTCCTCTAGTTCTTTGACCTTATCACTCAGTGCCTGAACTTTGATCTTGGATTGTTCTTCAAAGTCACTCATAGCCGCTTGAATGGCATGTAGCTCAGTTGTGAGGCACTTGATGCTTTGCTGACTCTGCTTTTCAGACATTGACATCTCTTTTTTCTCTTGATGAAGTCTGGCCATCTCATCTTGCACCTCTTTTAAGCTTCCCAGAGCACGCTCTATTTCCTTTTTCAATAGTGTAATTGTAACATCTCTTGCATAACCATCCTGACAAAATTTTCTGGATTTTTGGTCTTCTGTATCCTTTCCACTTTTCACAGAATTAAAGGAACAATCTGCCAGGTCAATTATCGACTCTTCAACAGAATTTGTATCTAAATTATTGTTTGGATATGCTCCAGTACCTGTCTGCAGAGCATCCAAAATAGCATAAATTAAATAAAACCCGCTGACAAATCACGGCTGCAAGTGACATAAACGTGACTTGACTTCAATCAATCTACCAAAAAGAAAATGTGCTTACCCTTGCTCCACCCTTGCCTTCAAAATGTTGCGAGCCCACTTCCAAGGAATTTTTAGAATCAAGAAATTTAGAATGCTCTGCATATGAGGCCATTGATGACCTGACTGAGGACACACCTTCTTGCAATGCCGCAAGTTGCTCCCTTGTATCTGATATGGCATTTGTTTCAATACCTTTAAGCTTTTGTTCCAGAGCACTAGAATGCTCCTGCTCCTCACAAAGATTCTTCCTCAAATTATCACAGCTTTCCTCCAATTCTGCCATGCGTCTCTCTGCTTGTACAATTGAAATGGACTGATCGTTGAGAAGGACATCCTTCCTCTGGTTGATCTCTGCTAATTCACTGAGCAAAAGATCCTTTTGCTTTAGATCATCAAGGCAACCAAGATTCACTTCTGACAATCTATTCACGATCACAAAAGCAACAGTTGCACAATTTGATGCTTTTCTTATATGCTCTTCTGCCAATTTTAGCTGCTCCTCTAGTTTCGTCATAGTGGATATCTTGCCATTTAGTTGTGATGTCAATAGGTGAATTTCTTTGTCTTTCTCAGTGCACTCTTTCTGGTGGGCTTCAGTAATTACCAGCGCTGCACTTCTTAAAGACTTCAGCATACATTCCATATCACTTCTTTTATTGCTTGCGTCTTCAAGACATTTGCTGAGTTCATCAATTAATAATTCCTTTTCAGAGATTTTTCTTACCATCATGCCGACTTGTTCCGAAATCCAGATCCTTTTCTGTGGAAATGACTTGCATATATGGTCAACTTGATCAGAGGCATCAAGGAGTGCCTCGCATCCATCAGCAAGAATCTCTTCAATCTCGGAGGTTAGCAGTTCGCATTCTTCAGCCAGTGATTGTAGTTCCTGATCTCTGGCCTCAAGCTCTTCGCTTAGTTGTCCCCTGTCATTCATTGTAGTGAACAATGCTTCCTGCACCTCCTTCAGTTCGCTTTCCAAATGCAGTATTCTCTCTTTCATTTCTAGTTCTTTTAAATGACTGTCATGTATCTGATGTTGGAGCGCGGCAAGTTCTTCTTGCATACAGACAATCGCCTCAGCAGTTTCAGCCTCAGCCTGCCGTCTGATTTCATCCATCTCTTCTTCATTAGAAATTTGAAATGAACGATCACTTTGGTATAACATATTCAGTTGCTTGGCTTTTTCGAGCGAATCATGCATCCTTTTCAGTTTTGTCTGCAATGAGGATTTGCTTTCTACCTCCAAATGCTTTGCAGGTATATTATCTCTTAATTCTTTGGAAGCAAGTTGGTTCTTCAAGGCCCTGATTTCAAGCTCCTGTTTCCTCAGAAGCTCCATGTAATCGCTATTCTTGTTCTTTATGTCCTCCATCTCATCAAATGATAAAATTTGCTGTGATTCCAAAGCGTCAATAACAGATTTTGTCTCCTTCAGCTCGTCTTTTGCTTCCTTCAACTGTTTTCTTGTCTGCAAAAGTTCGCCTTTTTCTATTTCAAGATTTGTATTTAAGCATGTTGTTTGCTCCTCCATCAAGCCACGCAAAGACCTCTCCTCTTTCAAAATGATCTTCAGTATATCTAATTCCAGCTGCAAATTCAGGATATCTTCTGTGTGTTTAGCTATCGGGGGTTCATTTCTGCCCTTCATCATCTTAGGCGGGATTGCCTCAGCTTCATGGGATGGCCCCTTTATAGAATCCTGAAAATAATAACAAAAATCAACGTTATTTCTCCCAACACTGAACTCATCACACAGAAGGTGGGCTACAAAACAATTCATGCCATTTCTCTTTACTAAAGATCCAGCAATATGACCGGGCTCTGGAAGTAAGTGGCACGGTGGTCTGATCACTTCAAGCTGGACTGAAGAAAATTAAATGGATTGGCTCGAGTCACTCGATTGAGCCATGCCAATCACACTAACCAACTTAAATCCCCGACTTTATCTTAACATGATAACATATTTGTAAATTTTTTAGGACAAATTTACAGAAGTTAAAAGAACTAATAACTCAAAATGTTTTTCTTTAGTTATCTGACTTATTTCTGAGTCTGTCTTAAAAAGAAATAGCCCAACTCAGCCCAATGCTAAATAGACTAATGAGGCTGTACCAAGACCCCGATCTTAAAAGTAGCATAATACTAAATCCAACTAAACAAGTGGGGCGCCACCCGCAAACTCCTTATGGTGAACGCCATTTACATCCCCCTTCTCGTTACATAATGTTATATATAATCTAGCAAAAGCAAAGGCCAGAGAAGTGCTTTTAAAGAATAATAATAATAATAATAATACCTGTGTGGCATTTATGCTGCTCACCATTGAGTGAAGAGAATCTATTTCCCTGTTATGCCATGCAAAGCAACAATAAACAAGTATTAGGATAGTCAAGCCAAAACGAGAATCTCAATCCGCACAGATGCAACCAAATGACTTGGGGGAACGAAAAGCCATACCTGCTAAGTTTTGCGTTCTCCTCCAAGCAACAATTCAAGTTACGCCTGCATTCCTCTAACTCGTTGAGAGCGTTTCTTAGCTGCAACCATTAAAAAAAAAATGTCACGCTTGTACGGCGAGTTGAACAGTTCTATATATGATAAGGACTGGATGAAAACCTCTAGATTGACAGAATCGTCTTCTTTCTTACTGCATGGGACCTTCTGCAGCAACGGTGACATTTATAAGGACAAAAGAAAAGGAATGAGATGTACAAAGGAATGGAAAATAAGAAATGATACATCAGTTAGTTCTAGTCTAACCTGAGGCTGCGGGCTGAAATTCGGATTACTCTGCATTGAGTTCCCTTCATGAAATTGAAGCAACTGCAGAACAAAAGTTTTCCACTTGTAGAAGCTACCAAACAAGTAAGCTAAAAGGAAAGTTATTTTTGTACAAGATTCTGGAATATACAAACCTGATCCCGCATAGAGGACAATTCTGCCAGTAAAATCTCCCTCTCCCCTTCTTCATAGAACTCTTGAAACCTGTTACAGTTATGATTAGATAATTCCACTTGACAGATCCATCTCAGTATTGATTGTCTTGGGAAGAAAGAGATAATCACCTCCTAAGCTGGTCTAAAAGCCTGATGTTCTCCAATGCAAACCGTGTAACTTCGGGATTTCGGTCAAGTTTGGCCTGAAGAAGCTGAATCTCATCAGACAATGCTTTATTCTCTTCTTGCAAGTAGATATCTATAGGAATAGAACCAGCAAGAAGGGATTCCGTCCTTCGAATTTTGTCTTCCCGAAACTTAAGCATCATTTTGCAACTCCTGGCGTCTTCCTCTCTTTGACGAGCCTAAAAGGAAATAGATTCAGGGAAAAACGAGGTAAGGTCTAATGGAAATATACAAATCTTTATTTACTCTTTTCACTTTATTATATGTAACTTATTAATCCCAATTATATTCTACATGGAACTTTGCACATACACCGACGTTTGGACATCCTAACAATCTCCTCCCCTGTCAACTTAAATCTACTCATGCTTGAACATCCTAACAATCTTCTCCCACGTCAACTCAAGTCCACTCACACTAACATTCTAACGATCTCCTCCCACATCAACACAAATCCACTCAGACATGGACATCTTCACAATCTCCCCTTTAAGTATAAGTCCATTAACTCCTCCATATTAATACGTTATGAACATTAAGGCACTACCCATTGACACTAAATCTGCTCACACCTGGCAATTTTAACAATCTCTACTTCAAGTGTAAACACATTACCTCACTCACACTTGGACATCTTAACAATTTCCTCTACCATCAACTCAAATCCATTTACATTTAGACATCCTAACAATCTCTACTCACACCAAGTCAAGTCCACTCATCTTTGGATGTCCTAACAATCTCCTCTCTCATCAACTCAAGTCCACCCATACTTGGACATCTAATAATATTTTATTCAAGAGAGAATATACTTGCCCGTTAGCTCCTCCATATTTTGGGTACCCTAACTATATCCTCCTCCACCACTTCACGAATGGGGACTTGGTAGTATGGGATACATAGTCCCATATTAAGTAAAATGAGATGCTCAATAGTGGATTGGTTCTCACATGTCAACAGCTAGCTTCCCACTTAGGTACCAATCAATTGGCATTAGAGCCACGGTTTCAGAGAGGGCTGCCTATGAAGGGTTCTAACTTGTCGAATGCCAAGTAAAGTGTTGTAGAGTATAACCACAGGAACGTCGGCTTTCCACAGGAGGCCAAATTGATGGGGACTTTGTGGTATGGGATGCCAAATCCCACAATAAGTAGAATGAGATGTTTAATGAGGTATTAAAGTGGTTTAGTTCTCTCACCTCAATAGCTAACTTTTGGGTTAGGGTTACCCATCCCACTTAGATACCCATCACTCATCCATACTTGTACGTCCTAACTATCTCCCTTAAACATTTTAATAATTTCCTCTAACATTAACTCAGGTGCGATCATACTTGAACATCCTAACAATCTCTTCTTCAGGTGTGAGTTCACCCACCTGTTATGGCCTCCCTATTTTGGACATCTTAACAGTCTCCTCCCACATCAACTCAAACGCACTCATACTTGAGCATCTTAACAATCCCTCCTTCAAACAGTGTGAGTCCATTAGCACATCACAAACACCAAGCCCTTGTGTGGCACGCACACATACAACTCCCTAGGCAAAACTAGGGTTAGTCTCACTTTTAGGCTTCCAATGCGTGTGCAATTAAAGGCTTCCAATGACATTTTTTTCACATCAATTCCAAGTGAAACTAGGCTCTAATACCACTTGTACAGAATGGGAAGCGAAGTCTTTTTCACATCAATTCCGAGAAAAATCAAGGTCTGACACCACTTGTAAGAAACAAAAAGTAAGGCCCAAAAACAAAAGACAGAGCAATAGAAGAGACACATCTTAACTCAAAACCTTAAAGTTTAAGTTTATGGGTCCTTCCACTTTATTTTATGTTACTTATTAAGCCTAATTATGTCCCCACATCAAATTGAGTCTACTCATACTTGGACAATAATAAAGAAAAGTACCAATCGGTTTAATTGTTCAATTTCTGCTTCTAGTTGCTTGATAGAAGTTTCTGCCATCTGCTCTCTTCTCAAAGCACCAGCAAGAGTTGCCTCCAGTGATTTCAACTAGGCCACGGAAATAGTGAAATGTTAGATGATGGATGATGATGCAAGAGAAACAAAAATGTGCTGTCTTTCTTGGTGATGCTATTAACAATGGTTTAACATTCATGTTGTATACGTCAATAAATGTTACTTATTTCATACGAAGATAGCAACATAGTGGCATGTTTTATTTATATGTAAAATGTAATTCATTGCACATGATGAATAACATATGACTAGCCTTTAAAATATCCAATTTTGAATAAGGCCGAAAAAAATAGAAACAATATTACGACCATCGAGAAGTGAAGCATCCATTCTATTATACAACTAGAATGGAGATCAAACCATCATAAGCCAAGAAGATGCATGCATACCTGTTTGCTGGACATTTTGATTCCCTTGGATTGGCAATCAAGCATATTATCACCATGCTGTTTCTCTACCTCAAATGCATTTTCTGAGCTTCCTTCCAGTGCTTCTTTCATAATTTTGACAGGTGCCCCACCAAATGACAAGGACCTGGAGACATTCAGATGTTTGAGGGTAGAAAGCTCCTCCTGCCCCAAATTTCAACCAATGAGTTAGAAATTATGCTTTTGACACATGTACGTGCACCAGGACTAAAGAAATGATACCACCTTCAAAAGTCGTATTTGTTGCTGCAGAGCAATGACATCTCCCGTAGAATCTTCATTTACCACAGCCTACATGGCACAAGATGCGTAGATCTCAATGAGATAAGATTCTATCCTCTTTAGGGAAAAAAAGCACAAACTTGGTATAGAATAGCTCACATTATTCTGAATAAGTTTTGCTCTCTGGGCAAATTTAAGTGTATTCAGTGTTTCAGCTGCACAACTGCAAAAATGAACAAGGGTCCATCGCATTTTCATGACAATTTATAAATACTCTATGAAAGAAAAAATTACAAACAAAAGCACAGACCAGATAGAAGGGCTGACATTGGCAACGATCATTGTTTTTGAGTTTCCACCAAGGGAGTCCTGAGTTATATTTAATACCAAAATATTAATGACTATAAACCTTGACAATGAAGACTTTTCAAAGAAACTAATGGTAATGGTATTTAACCTGAAGAAGAAATGTTAGCTTCGAGTCCCTATAAGGAACATGCCTCATTTTTCCTTGTGCCACATCTGCTAGTATCATTATCACATGACTGCAAGCACATTTAGAGAATACTTACTAATTAATAATACTAATTAAAAAGCAGCATAGCTCCAATAAATTTATACACTATAAATTAATGGCAAGTATATATTCATTTAGATAGTAAAAAGTACCCCAAGGTAGATAATGATTTATTGATACTAGCGGCCTCCTTAAACGCTCACCATCAGCACCAGAAGTTTTCTGTCTATTGTGTTGTAAATGGAAATTTAATTAGTGCAAATTCAAATGAATGTCGAATTAAATTTGACTCAATCAGTCAAAAAGCGTTCTCTTACCTTTCTGAACCAGCTAAATCAACCAGGTTTAACCTTGCAAAACGAAAGTTAGTTGTGGAATCCTTTTCCCATCTGCTCTCAATCACACATGTAAAAACACTGTGGGACCTACTGCTCTCTCTATTCATGTTTGTTGCTGCAACTTTTCTATTTGCGGATCCCTACATTAAGAAAACTACAACTTAGTGGATGGCGTGCTAGCCAGCATGCACATACATATCATCCACCATTCAAATAAACAAGGAAGGTGGGAGGGAAGAGAGAGATGCCACGAACCAAATAATAAGATTTAAGGTCACTACCTGAGTTAGAAGCCTTATGATATCACTCACAGTGTGAACTTCAAACTCAGATACATTCTCAACGTAAACACCTATCTTGACATCCTCCCGCAGCTATAGAGAAAAGGTACAATCAGAAAAAATAATAGAACTTCAACGCTCATTTGATGGGGGAAGAACTAGACTCACAAGCAAATTAGTAGATGAGGGATCGAGGAGATCCGTGATTTGTTCATTATAAATCTCCAAGAAGGAACATTTGCAATTGTATTTTAAGTTCTCATCCCTTCGGCTTTCCTCTTCCTGTTAATTGGTGAGTAGAATGGAAAAGATAAAAAAGTTAGGCATATAAGCGTTATGCACTGATCATGAAAATGGGCTTCTTTATATATCAAAATTGTAAGTAGCTACAAGTTATGAACTTACAGCTTGGATCCTAGCAAATAAAAATTCAAAAATGCGTGGAGTCATTCCGCGTTGTGGACTAGGCTTCACATCTAAATCTTCAATTTCACCAAGCATCGTGTATGTCTTCCCGCTTCCAGTCTACAACAAAAACTATTTGTCACCTTCGAGTTTTTTTCCTTTTTTTTTTTTTTGCAGGAAGAATGAGGAGGAGAAAAAGAAATAGTTTGTTATTTATTGTAATCAAAGCATTGTTATTGTGCATTCGTAACCAAAAGAGAACAGCAGAGCAAACAACCTCTCAACAAACGACTTATATTTATCATACTTCTTATTAGTGCAACATGACACGAACAAACTGAAGCCCCTATTTTGTCAAACAGAAAAATATTTAACCAATGCTGGAGTACAAGTCAACATCCTATTTGATAGGGCGGTCTTGGAAGTATGAAACAATGACAAGCTGAAGCAACTACTTTCCCCTATTAAAATGCTGAATGATGCAGCTCAACATCACCACTTGATAGAGGGAAATAAGGACTGAACTCACCAGCACTTACTCTCAAAGGCGGCCATTCAACACTACGTTGCTTAGGTGATATAACATTTAAAAGAAAGAAAGAGCAATGCTAAGCACTATAGTGGAATATTGTATGGAAAATTATATCTTA
This sequence comes from Neltuma alba, assembly GCF_004799145.2. NCBI lineage: Eukaryota > Viridiplantae > Streptophyta > Magnoliopsida > Fabales > Fabaceae > Neltuma > Neltuma alba. The sequence continues at coordinate 15,669 of NW_021632922.1, forward strand.
CATGCTTAACAATATCTCAAGATGGAATAAAACGTTTGTTTAGGAGTATACCTGTCCATATGCAAACATACAGCTATTATATCCTGAGAGGCAGTTCTCCACCATCGGTAGACCAGCCATTCTGAAAACAGTTTCCTACAAAATCACAAATATGAGCTGGAAATGAATAACTTCATACAAAGCAATTTCTGTACCAAATTGTTTCTGGGATGTTACCAAACCTGGTCTATTGTTTCACACGCAACGTGATCAAAAGTGAAACGAGTTTCAGGTTGCCCGATCCAAGTTATGCTGTGAGCACTTTCTTGTTTCAAACACCTGTTATATCCTTGGCTGGCCCGCTCCATGCTATTGAGAGGACGAACTCTTATAATTACCTATGTGTGTGGTTGACAAGTAAAAGCATCAGAATCCACAGTCCCCAGCACAGTATGAAGTATGAACCACTTTTTGAATATTCGGAAGGTTTTTTCTGTGACTTTGATGCTTGAAAATATTATTTTCGTTCTAGGTTCACCCTTCTAAAAGTAATAAAAGAATGCAATCTTTCAATAATTAAATATTATATGATGTTTCAACAAATTCAAACTTTGGGGGCCAAAGTGACACAAGAAATCCATGGAGTATTAAGTTGATATTCATGCCAAAGTAGGGTTTTCTCTTAAACCATCAACTATCAAATAATGACATAATTTACAAGCGAATGCACTCAACTCAACTGAACTAACCTGTACATTGTGATTTATCCAAAATGATGTATCTTCTTTTAGATCAAAGTGAGGCACTTCGACGGTATTAACAACAGTAGGCGGACCAGATGAACTAGGAATCCCTTTGTACAATGCAGCATAATTCCCTAGGCGAGCATTAAAGTTTCCCTCAGCCTTGCACCGAATACCTGAATTCGGAGGCTTAGTGACACTTTTTGATGGTGTGCTTTGCGTTGAGTTGCTCTCAGAACAACTCATGGTAGCCCTTCCTGCGGTGCGAGTTGCCGACCGAGGAGTTGCATTCACCAAACCCCCATTTCCAAAACCCGCAGTGCCTCTTCTATCATCACGCAGATCACCATATACTGAGGCGGGTTCATTCTTCTGAGCCCAGCCAAACCGGTTCTTTGCCATTAAGCTACTGCCAAGCTTATCCGGCGTCCGCAGAGGTAATGCTGATTCAGAAACCTTGCCCTTAGCCTTAGGAGTCCTGTTAATCTTGTTTTGAGAAGCCACATCTTGCTCGGGTTTGGGGATATGTAAAGGATCTTGGATTGTATTTAACGGAGGTCTAGAACTGTCAGCGACGCTCTGAGCAGTTGTTGAATCCTTGGGATCCACAGGTACATTCTCGATTTCCTCAGTCTTGCCAGAATTTCGACGCATGAATTTGAAATCTTTCAACATTCTAGCATCCAAAGATTCCCAACGAACAAGAAAGGCAGTATGAAGAGACTGATACTTCAAATGATATTGGGGGGGAAAAAAAACATATGTAAAAGCTGCCCTTGTAAAAATGAAAATGAGCACCTGAAAGAGGAATTGAAAAACAAAATTCCAAATCGACGAATCTGAGTAATCCTGAACCTGCTTTCGCAGTGATCAATGTGAGTTTAGCTGGTGGTAACTAGGGATTTCGAGATTGAAGGCGAACTTGGACCATGGTCATTGACTACCCTCTCTGCTCTTTCCCACTCCCGGGGTGAGGTTTCCGCTTGAACCAATAATGAAATGAGTTTGAAGTGAAGGGCTGAGATTTTGATCCGAAATTCAAAAAGGGAAAGGAATAGAGCGGTCTGGCGATTTGAATCGGAGGGGCATTTTAGTCAAACCGTAAGGGGAATAATTGCGACAAGTTTTCAAATTCCAACGGCTAGAAAGTTTAATAAATAAACGGCGACTCATCTTTGGGCCTTTTCTTCTTCTTCTTTTTTGAATAAAAAGATGCATTGCCCTCTTCCTGGGCCCAGTCCCCTGGAATCTGTTTTCAATACTCATGAGCACAATTACATTACTAGAATTGCTGTAATTTACTGTGATTATAATAATCCTATGCAATGACTGTAATGTTGGATTTTCTGCGCCAGCTGATCTTCATGGTTATTATCCTGCAGTGTGATTTGATTTGGTTTAATATTAAAATAGATGGAACACAAAAAAGGAAATTCTATTTAAATCAGTGTTGACTTTGTTTATAAAGAAATTTTCAAATTTATTACTGCAGTTCTAAATATAAGACACTTATGTGCATAAGGTTTTTATATTTAAGATCGGAAGAGTACATCAAAACTAACGGATAAACAATGGTAAAATTGAACAATCGGATCTAACCAATTACTTTCAAGACTGAACAAGTTTGACCAATCAATTATTTTGCCAAGTCCTACAATTTGTTGAAATTTGGAAAAGTATGTTTTGGATACGTTAGGCTATGCATACCACCACTTAAATTTCCATCATTTTCTTATGACTACCAATAACAACGACAATATTTTTCCAAAAAAAAAAATTACAGTTTTACACATATTCGAGCAAAAGTTTAATTTTATAAAAATAAACTAAACAAACAATGCATCAGCCTCCCTTTAGTAATAATATTTGAAATTTACCACTAATGACTGGTAATTGGGTTTAATATTCGTTTTGCTTAACTAATAATATTATTAAAATAAAATTGTTTGATCACAGGTATGTAATCAGGTCGGATCTAGTACGATGTGATGTGAGCCCCAGAGTAGATTAAATTCCAACTTTCTACTCTTCCGGTCATTAATATAAGACTCATTTAACTAATTTGATTAGATTAAGAAAATTAGGTAAGTTAGTTAAATATAAGAAAAGTGAGACATTTTTCTTAAAACACCATAACCATCTTTCTTAATACCCTATTTCCTTCTTCTACTTGATTATAATTAAAGGAGTATCCATAGAGGTAATTTAGAAAAAATTAATAAATATGATAAATGAATCTTATATTTATGACCAAAACTAACTCAAAAATTAGGTCTTATATGAAGATCGGAGGAGTATTATTTAGCCAAAAAAGAAGTCATCAAGATATTGTTGCTTGGGTTATTCAAATTGAGCAACAACGACGGTGGTGGGACACACTTACGTTACAGTGTCATTACACATATTTTCTAAAAATATCCAATCCAGAATGTTTCCTAATTCCTATTGCCATTCAACCCTTCTGGATGGAGCTCCATATAATTCAAATTATATATCTAGTGAAAATCACACTGATTATTGTTATTGATTAATTATCTCCAATGTAACCTACAGGGCACCGACTCTCTGATTAGTTTTCCCGTATAGATATTTTTGTTCCATGTGATACATCGTGTTAGTCTGGGGGGACATACGTACTTTTCATCATGTTGTATAAATCCCTTGAATTTCATTTATAAATTTTAAGATATAATTAAGAATCAAAGTCAAATAACTGAGTGATTAACAGATCCATATAACTAAAGGCATGAGAGTTGAGCTCGTGTGCCTGAATATAAAAATACTTTTTTATAAAATAAAAAAACTAATACTAACAATAATCACAACCTGTTCACTTTATTTGATTATTTGTCATGAAACCCATTATTTTTGTTTTTTTGTATTTCTATCAAACGTATGTTGCATTATAAAAATACGTATTACATCATTCCTCTTATTTCAATTACGTAAAAGGATAATGTGACGTCCTAAAAAAATAAGAAGGAGATCATGAATCTAGGTTGTGATGTCTTGCTCTCTGACTTACTTCTCTCTCTTTTTTTTTTTTTTGTGTGTGATAATTCTGGATAAGCCTTATCCATGAGCTTTTAAATTTAACAACATCCTTAGTGCTGAAAAAAATTATTAGCTATAATAGTCTTCATATTGACCATAAACAACATAAAATAAATCTTGTTTTTTTGGGGGGGGGCATTCATTATAATAGGAAAAGCAAAAAGACTAAAACCTACATGACACACGGGTTAATATTAATTTTGACATTTACAACTTGCTCAGATCTTTTGGTTTTGATTCATATAATTTTAAATTGTGCTTTTTTCATCCCTATAATTTTTTCATAAGGATTTGGTTTGAGATAATACCAAAACTATTTAGTTTATGTACTTTTAAGAAATTTTAGTTTTAGTTCATATACGTTTAGCAATTATTAGTTTTGGTCCATATATCTAATAGTGTTAAATGAAAACTAACGCTGTTAAATTCAAACAAAATCCTTATATTTGATTAATTAATTTTACAATACACAAGATAAATAAGTAAGTGAGACAAATTTCATCTCGACTTAACTGATATGAAAGTTTTTTTTTTTTTAAGTGATCCTAAAGAGTTGCCAAACTCCCCAAACTAAGAAGCTAAAATTAAAATTTGATAAACTTCAAGAACCTACAAAACATTTTAATGGACCGAAAGAACAGGTCAGACCTTGGTACATCATGCACAGCATTTTGTGCTTGAAAACCTGCGGGAACACACGCCTGAAAGGTTTATATTGAGGAGCAGCAGATTTGACAATGAATCAAAAGGGGTTCTCCATTTTCATTAACAAATTCAATCTCCTATTATCAGAATCCACCGAAAACGTTAACACAGGACTGAGCAGATGCAGATATATATTAACTTTTTTCTCATACAAGTATTTTGTTTCAATTTCATTTGAGGGAAAGCATAGCTGCTTTATTTGGGCTGTTGTGTATTCTTCTCCGCTTAGAAATCAATTCTTACAATAACCTTGGTCAACATCCTTATTACAACCCCTTGTCTTTAATATAAAAATTAGTTTGACTTTTAATTTAATCCTAAATACAAGATTCTAATCTACTTGTCTCTTATATTTATATATTTTTTCAAGGTAGTCCTTCTAGTAGTTATATATATTAAAAGTTTTATCAAATAGTAGTTTTAATCAATACATATATGTTGGCCAAAAAAAATCAATACATATATTAGTAAAAGTATTCTAGAAAAGATAACATCTATTTATTACAAATAACTGACTTAACTAATTTTTTTAATCTATTCAAATTAGTCAACTAGTTTTTATACTCCCCCGGTCCCTAATATAGGACTTATTTAACTAATTTGATTAGATTAAGAAAGTTAGGTAAGTTAGTTAATTATAAAATATATGATATGTTTTTTCCTAAAACACCATAATCATCTTTCTTAATAATCTCTCTCTCTTCTATTTGATCATGGTTGAGGGAGCATCTATTCGAGTAATTTAGGAAATATTGATGAATATGATAAATATGTCTTATATTTAGAACCAAAACCAACTCAGCATTTAGGTCCTATATTAAGAACTGAAATAGTATTAAAGACTATAGGAAGTATTAGATTATTGCCAGAACACTCTTTTTGATAAGCATATTATTGCCAAATATCATTATCGCAGCAGTGATATGTCATTATCATAATAGACGATATGTTAGTTTCAAGATCTCTAACCAAAATTATCATTTTAAAACAAAATATTAGAACCTTAATACAAATTGACCTTAACTCTAAAAACTAACTAGATAAATACATTTTCCTTCATTTAAAGTATAATAAATGAATCTTCACTGCATTATGCATTTTTATTTTTTTAGCAGGAATTACAAATATTTGTGTGATAGTCATAACGAAGCAAAACGAACAGATGTTCCGGAAACGACACAGAACATTACGTATTTAACTGTCTTTCAATATTTGGAACTTTATCTCATATTTTTTACTTCCGCGATCATGCAACATCATTTATTATTAACCTGCAACGAATCCTTTTTTTTATAATTTATAGTGATTATATAATGATAATTACAACTTATAACCACCAAGACAAACCAGTCAGTCCAAAAACAAGAATCTCCCCTGTGGAGTTTAGTGTTATTCTTGGTCAACACAAGAAATAATTATTTATATATGGATAAGATTATTACTTTTCAAAGAAAAAGTAATTAATAATTTAACACACTCCTACCCAAACACGCACCAACAAGTGCATAATTTAACACCAACAAGCGAACATGTGGCACTCCATACTTTGTTTAGTAGAATTGTGGGATCAAACTCCGAAATAATGAATGTGTGCTGGGATATGGATCTCCAGGCGAGAATTAATAGTTGGGGTAAATTTTTAACAAAGAAAAAATAATAATAAAAAGGGTTTTCGTGCCCCTAGACCAGAATATTTTTACACGTACGAGCATATTGAAGATTGATGAAGGAACAGTCGGCAGAGGATAACGCGTCCTTGTCCCATGCATTGGACATGGAGAACGACAAAGCCCACTTAAAATAACTTATAAATAGTTTTTTAATCGTGATTTACAGAATGTAAGATAAATATGTAAAAAAAATTTTATCTCGATTTATGTAAAATATACTTATAAGTGATTCAATCGTAATAACAAACAAAACCAATAATACCTGCCGCCTGGGTCCCAACGTTATTGCTGCTCTAGACAAACTCCGGTGTCTCTTCAACGATGAAAACCACTCACATTTGCAAGCTGGCGCTTCATAACAATCAAAATGAGTTTCTCAACTACCAAAGTACTCCTCCGGTCCTTAATGTAAGACCTATTTAACTAATTTGATTAGATTAAGGAAGTTAGGTAAATTAGTTAATTATAAGAAAAGTGACACATTTTTCCTAAAACACCATAATCATCTTTCTTAATACCCACTCTTCCTCTTTTACTTGATTATAGTTGAGGGAGTATTCATAGGGGTAATTTAGAGAAAATTGATAAATATAATAAATGGGTCTTATATTTAGGACCAAAACCAACTCAAAAATTGGGTCCTATATTAAGAACCAGAGGAGTATGTTACAAGTATCTTATTTATTTATACTCGTTCTGTTATTTTTTATTAAAAAAAATCTATCATTTCTATTTTATTTTTATTTCTAAGGAATATTAAAGAGGGAAAATGACAATAAAATACCACTTGAATTCTAAAAGGACAAATAAGGGACCTGAATAAGCAAAATGACAAGGAGGTCACTGGGAACCAATCTGGAATTAATATTTTCGGCCAAAAGACCAAAACGCCCTGATGAATGCGGGAAGACCGAAAGCTGAAAGTGAGAGAAAGGAGAGAGGAAGACCGACGCAGTGAGAGAAAGGAGAGAGGAAGACCGACGCTGATGAAATGCGGGAAGAAGGAAAGAAGAATGTTGGAAATGCTATTATCTTACTCCTTCGCATCACCATTCTGTAGAGATTGTTGATTTTGGTTGTGGGAAAGAGGATTTGTAGTGAGAGAGGGAGTGAACCGAAGCGGAAATCAGCAAGCAATTACGTAAAGTAACTGCTGTGATATGCTTGCTGGTTTTTGGTAAATCCCATTACGTGAATGGTAAATTTCACTATACATGTAGTTAATTATGAATTTTACAAAATACATATTGTGATTTATAACTTTTGTAGTGAAAGTGACTACTTTATTAATGGGTTTTGCAACCTGTTTTCAGGAGATAAACAACTTGTTTGTAAAAACTAATAAAATTTCACGCTAAATTTGACAAAACGTATAGTGGGATTTACAACTTCCGTAGTAAAAATGACTACTTATTCAATGGGTTTTGTAACTTGTTTTCAGGGATGGGCAGCTTGTTTCTAAAAACTGATAAAATTTCCTACTAAATTTGACAAAACACATAGTGAGATTTACAACTTTCGTAGTGAAAATTACCACTTCTTAAATGAGTTTTGCAACCTCTTTTCAAGGAATTGGCAACTTGTTTCTAAAAACCAATAAAATTCCATGCTGAATTTTACAAAACATAGAGTGATATTTACAACTTTTGTAGTGAAAATTACCACTTCTTAAATGAGTTTTGCAACCTCTTTTCAGGGGATGAGCAACTTGTTTCTAAAAACCAATAAAATTCCATGCTGAATTTTACAAAACACACAGTGATATTTACAACTTTTGTAGTGAAAATTACCACTTCTTAAATGAGTTTTGCAACCTCTTTTCAGGAGATGAGCAACTTGTTTCTAAAAATCAATAAAATTTGATGCTGAATTTTACAAAACACACAGTGATATTTACAACTTTTATAGTGAAAATGACCACTTCTTAAATGAGTTTTGCAACCTCTTTTCAGGGGATGAGCAACTTGTTTCTAAAAATCAATAAAATTTGACGCTGAATTTTACAAAATACACAGTGATATTTACAACTTTTATAGTGAAAATGACCACTTCTTAAATGGCTTTTGCAACCAGTTAATTCAACGTGACTACAAAAGTTGTCACTTTTATTAGTTTTTACAAACAAGTTGTTTATCTCCTGAAAACAGGTTGCAAAACCCATTAACAAAGTAGTCACTTTCACTACAAAAGTTGTAAATCACAATATGTATTTTGTAAAATTCATAATTAACTACATGTATAGTGAAATTTACCATTCACGTAATGGGATTTACCAAAAACCAGCAGGCATATCACAGCAGTTACGTTACGTAATTGCTTGCTGATTTCCGCTTCGGTTCACTCCCTCTCTCACTACAAATCCTCTTTCCCACAACCAAAACCCACCAAATCAACAATCTCTACAGAATGGTGATGCGAAGGAGCAAGATAATAGCATTTCCAACATTCTTCTTTCCTTCTTCCCGCATTTCATCAGCGTCGGTCTTCCTCTCTCCTTTCTCTCACTTTCAGCTTTCAGTCTTCCCGCATTCATCAGGGCGTTTTGGTCTTTTGGCCGAAAATATGAATTCCAGATTGGTACCCAGTGCCTTATTTGTCATTTTGCTTATTCAGGTCCCTTATTTGTCCTTTTAGAATTCAAGTGGTATTTTATTGTCATTTTCCCTATTAAAGATGTCTCAAACTTTCTTAGTTATTTTTTATTCTACTTTCGTTAATTACTTATTTTAATATTTAATATATTTATTATCTCATTTTTCAAAACACCATTTCTCTCTCTCATACTCTCCTCATATAAATGAGAATATTTAAAAAAATTATAATTTTTACATATTTATTATTTTTAATTAATTTTTTATCTATGCGGATTGGTTAAGTGTTTTTTTATAAAAGAGAAACTCTTGCCGGTGTGATAAGGATCTCATCTGTGCATAATATGTGAATGTTTTTTTTTCCGAAGTGTTTAATTTTTTGAGCCCAAGTTTATGTTGTTGCTACCATTCTGTTCCCAGTGTTAAAGGGATATATGTTCATCATGATATTTATATCCATTTTATTCTATTTTTGTCCTCTAATTATCTTTTCCACACAGATTTCAATTTTATCCCACTATACTCTCATGTTTTTGTTATTTCTATGACATGGTTCCTTCATTGGCTCTTGCCATGCATAATACTCAGTCTCCGAAGGCATTTTCCTGCGTAAATTTATTTCTCCAAACATCTTTATTTATTCATGGTGGAAATTAGATTCTATGAACTTTGTGAATTTCCTGCGTTAAATATATCTCATGTTCCAAATTGTAAAGTATTTTTTTGTCAGAAAGAGTGTGCATTCTTAGCCATCTGATATTATTGCCTCTCTTGTTGCTAGGTTAAAATGAGGATTTGCACATTTAAGTAAGGTCAGCATATCAGAAAAATAATTACAGACTTTCAAAAGCTTTAAGATTATTGTTCATCTAGCGAAGATAAAATGATGAAATGAAGACAAAAAAAAAAAAAACTAAACAAGGCATCGGCCTTCCTTTAGTAATAATATTTGAAATTTACCACTAATTACTGGTAATTAGGTTTAACATTCGTTTTGCTTAACTAATAATATTATTAAAAATAAATTTTTTTGATCACGGATATGTAATTAAGTCGAATCTAGTACGATGTGATGTCAGATGTGAGCCCCTGAGGAGATTAATTTCCAACTTTCTATTATTTAGCCAAAAAAGGAAGTCATCAAGGTATTGTTGCTTGGGTTATTCAAATTAAGCAACAATGACGGTAGTGGGACACGTGTGCGTTGAGTGTCATTACACGTATTTTCTAAAAATATCCAATCGAGAATGTTTCCTAATTCCTATTGCCATTCAACCCTTCTGGATGGAGCTCTATATAATTCAAATTACATATTTAGTCAAAATCATACTCCTCCGGTATGACCCAATTGGTGAGTTGGTTTTGGTCCTAAATATAAGACCCATTTATCATATTTATCAATTTTCTCTAAATTATCCCTATGGATACTCCTTCAACCATAATCAAGTAGAAGAGGGAGATGGGGTATTAAGAAAGATGATTATGGTATTTTAGGAAAAACGTGTCATATTTCTTATAATTAACTAACTTACCTAACTTCCTTAATCTAATCAAATTAGTTAAATGGGTCCTATATTAAGGACCGGAGGAGTACTAATTATTGTTATTGACTAATTATCTAGATGAAGCATTTTTTTCCAAGTGATTCTAAAGAGTTGCCAAGCTCCACAAATTAAGAAACTAAAAAATTAAAATTAATGGACCGAAAGAACCGGTCAGACCTTGGTACATCATGCATATATGGCATTTTGTGCTTGAAAACCTGTGGGAAGACACACCTGAAAGGTTTATATTGAGGAGCAGCAGATTTGACGATGAATCAAGGGGTTCTCCATTTCGATTAACAAATTCAATCTCCTATCATCAGAATCCACCGAAAACACGGAACTTAGGAGATGCGGATATATGTTAACCTTTTTCCCATATAAGTATTTTGTTTTAATTTCATTTGAGGGTAAGTATGTATAGCTGCTTTATTCGGGCTCTTGTGTATTCTTCTCCGCTTACAAATCAATTCTTACAACAATCTTGGTCAACATCTTTATTACGATATCGGATTCTTAATATAAGAGTTAGTTTGACTTTTAATTTGATCCCAAATATAAGATTATAATATATTTTATCTCTTATATATATCTATTTTTTTCAATGTAATGATTGTAATAATTGTACATATTAAAGTCAAGCAGTAGTTTTAGTTAATACAAATGATTAGCAAAAGTATTCTAAAAAAGACAACATCTATTTATTACAAATAACTAACTTAACTAATTTTCTTATTCTATTCAAACTAATCAACTATGTTTTATATTAAAGACTAGAGGTAGTATTAGATTATTGTCAAATATCATTATCGCAGCAGTGATATGTCATTAATTATCATAATAGACGATTTATTATTTTCAAGATCTATAACCAAAATTGTCATTTTTTTCTCGAAGTATAAGAACCTTAATACAAATTGACCACAACTCTAAAAACTAACTAGATAAATACATTTTCCTTCATTTAAAATAATCCTCTCATCCTTAATAGAAGATCTATTTAATTAATTTAATTAAATTAATAAAGTTATATAAGTTAATTAATTATAAGAAATATGACATGTTTTTCCTAAATTACCATAATCATCTTCCTTAATGTTCTCTCTCTTCCTCTTCTATTTGATTATGGTTGAGAGAGTATCTATGTAGGTAATTTAGAAAAAACTGATAAATATGAGAAATAGGTCCTATATCTAGGATAAAAATTAACTCAACAGTTAGGTCTATATTAAAGATTAGAGGAGTATATTACATGAATCTTTACTACATTATGCATTTTTATTTTTTTAGCAGGAATTACAACTATTCGTGTGACCGTCATGACGAAGCAAAATCAACAGATGTTACGGAACGACGCAGAACATTACGTATTTAAGTGTCTTTCAATATTTGGAACTTTCTCCCATATTTTTTAAGAAAAACTGGGGATAAATATTTATTACAAATTCAAGTGGCAAATGATTTCTAGTATAATTGATTGCACAATAAAAAATTAGTTGCACACAAAGCAAGGTAAGTTGCAAAAATGGAAGATGATTTACACAAAACAATGAAAACATTATTTGTATACAAGAAATTAGTTTACACCTAAAGCAGATAACTTGCACATAGGAGAATTTTATTTGCACAACGGGAAATTGAGTTGCATATCACACAAAGAAAGATTATTGCATATAAGAAAAAATAAATTACACACAAAGGAAGCTAAGTTGCATGTAATAGAAGTTAAGTTGTACAAAGTTCTTAGGTCTCATTTACTAATTAAATTTTTAATCAGGGACATGTTCCCAATTTTTCCTTTTTTTAACTTCCGCGATCATGCACCATCATTCATTATTAACCTGGGACGAATCATTTTTTTAAAAATTTTTTAAACCAAAATCTGTGATGAAACTGACTCACTTTAACTTGCAGATAGCAATTTTATATTGATTTACAAATTATAGCCACCAAGACAAGCCGCCCCGGTCCAAAAGCAAGAATCGCCGCTGTGGAGTTTAGTGTTATTCTCGGTCAGCACAAGAAATAATTATTTATATATGGATAAGGTTATTGCTTTCCAAAGAAAAAGTAATCACGAATTTTTTAAATTAATAATTTAACGCACACCTGCTCAAACACGCACCAACAAGTACATATTTTAACATATAACCTCTCTTGCAAAGTGAACATGTGGCACTCCATACTTTGTTTGATAGACGAGGTTGTGGGATTAAACTCCGAATAATGAATGTGTGCTGGGGTTTGCATAAATTTTTAAATAAGAAAAAATGATAATAAAAAGTGTTTTTGTGCCCCTTGACCAGAGTTTGTTACATGTATGAGTATATTGAATATTGCTCCATCTTTAATATAAAAACTAGTTGACTAATATAAGTAGATTAAGAAAATTAGTTAAATTAGTTATTTATAATAACTAGATGTCGTTATTTCTAAAATATCCTTGTTAATCAAGTATATTAGCTAGAACTATCATTATTACATGAACTATTTTAGAAAAAATAGACAAATATAAAAAACTAAATTAAGATCTTATATTTAAGATTAAAATAAAAATCAAACAAATTATTATATTAAAAATAAAATAAAAAACATTGATGGAGGAACAGTCGGCAGAGGACAAGGCGTCCCTGCCGCATGCATTGGATATGGAGGAGCGACAATAATAATGCTCGCCGCTTGTGTCCCACCGTTATTGCTGCTGTAGACAAACTCCGGTGTCTCTTCAACCATGAAAACCACTCACACTTGCAAGCTGGTGCTTCTAGGAGTGAGCAAAACCAAACCGAACCGAATTTAATTTTGGTTTTTCGATTCGGTTATTTCGGTTTTCAGTTACATATTCGATTTTTATTTTCATAATAATTTGGTTTTGGTGTTCGGTTTGGTTAGTAGAAAAAAAAATTTCGATTATAACTGAAAAACCGAAATAAATATATTATATATTTATATTTAATAAATATTATTATAATAAATATATATGTGGGTTTATGTGAACTCTTTAAATATATTTGTATTCAATAAATATTGTTATAATGAATCACGTTAAATGATGAAATATTTAATAATTAATGGTTGTAATTATGTTTTATTATTATTATTAATTTAAAATCACTTTCATATTTATATAATTCGGTTTCGGTTAGTTCGGTTATCGGTTTCGGTTCGGTGTTTAAAATTTGCCCTATTCAGTTATTCGGTTAATTCGGTTATTACCAATAACCAAACCGAAAAACCGAATACTCACCCTTAGGTGCTTCATAACAATCAAAATGAGTTTCTCAACTACCATACTATATTACAAGTATCTAGTTTATTTATACTCGTTCTGTTATTTTTTTTTAATAAAAAACAATTATCATTTGTAATCTATTTCTATTTATAAAAAATATTCAAGGTGTTCCAAATTTTTTAGTTATTTTTTTTATTTTGTTCTCGTTAATTACTTATTTTAATACTTAATATATTTATTACCTCATTTTTTTGAAACATTATTTCTCTCTCTCATACTCTCCCCAGATAAACAAGAATATTTTTAAAAAGTTACAATTTTTATATTTTAATTATTTCATCTGTACATAATATGCAAATGTTTTTTTTCTCTTTCGAAGTGTTTAATTTTTTGAGTTCAAGTTTATGTTGCCGCTACCATTCCATTCGTAGTGTTCAAAGGATATATGTTCATCATGATATTTATATCCTCTTTATTCTAGTTTTACCCTCTAATATCTTTTCCATACAAGTTTCAATTTTATCCCACTATGCTCTCATATTTTTGTTATTTTTGTGACATGGTCCCTTCACTGGTTCTTGCCAATTTGCCATGCATAGTAGTCAATTTCCGAAGGCATTTTCCTGCGTAAATTTATTTCTCCAAACATCTTTATTTATTCATGGTTGAAATTAGATTCTTTGAACTTTGTAAATTTCCTGCGTTAAATATATCTCATGTTCCAAATTGTAAAGTATAATTATTACATATCTTCAATAATGTTCCTATTAAATGGAAGGAGTTAAAATTTTTAAATAGTGTAACATTAAATGAAAGGAAAAACCGAAAAACAGCATCAAAATTACAAAGCACATAGATTTTGCCTTCTTTATAATTCAGGTGTTCCCCACCTGAGGATAAGTGAAAAAGCACGAAGGAAGGTGATGGATTGAAATGAGGGGAGGAAAGGAGCAATGTTGACCCCTTGACCTTTGGTGCTCGGAAGGGCCACCCAACTGTTAGACCAAAAACAGAGAAGCCCCATGGATTCCTATCCATGAAGATTCATCAACATAATGATTTCATTTTAAATCATAAAATTATGTGTAATAGATAATGATTCCCCATCATATTTACCAACAGTTGATAAGCAGCAGCAGGAAAAAAAATTTATCCTGGAAAAGGCAAGTAAATTTTTTTAGGGCTTGAAATATTTTTCCACGTATGTCCAATATCTTAAAGCATTTTGTGGTCCGTCTAGTACTTTGAAGTGTTTTTTTTTATCTTAATGCTGAATGCACAGAAAAAAAAATTTTTGAATGCTGAAAGTACTCCCAAAAAAAAAAATTTATAGTGATGAATGCACGAAAAAATATTTTAAGGTATCAGATACATTTGAAAGAAAATTTTATGGTGTTGGATGCACTTTTAGCACATAAAAAAATACTTTGAGTGTTGGATATACCTTAATTCAATTTTTTATATTAAGACTCTAAACTGAAGTATCTATTAGAATTTTATCCGTATCTCTCTCTCTCTCCCCCACTCTCTCTCAGGGATGATCCGCAAAAATTAAAAATTACCCAAGTAATTAATTAACTTGATTAATTTTACAGCACTCATATGACACATGATGCGTAATTTGAAAATAATGTCGGGACCCACAAAAGCTACAAACCAAATACAGATGTCGTGTTGTACTGGATTAGTGGAAAGATAATTAGGCAAGAATCATGAGTGATTTGCCTGCCGCTGTTTCAGGGAAAACAAGCTGTTTTGTCATATAAATAACCAGCACAGCCATTCAGAAGCTTTACTCTTCACTCACAAGTCACAAGAGACTTTTCTGATTTCTTACGGATCAATTAGAAGCACCGAAGATATGGTGATAAAGAGAATCGAACTCTGCATATATCTGGTGAGGATGGCCATTCAGTTCGTGATCATCGTCGCTGAAACTGTGGTCGTCATCCAAGAACGAACTTCCGAGCCTCTCACCAGTCTCAATCGTGCCGCTAACCCCTATTCCTTTCTCTGGTTTTCTTCCCTGATTCCCTCACTAATCTCTTCGTCTTTCTCTTCTCAGAATCTGTATAGAGCATCGATGGCAAACCTTTGTTAATTTTTAAGCTACTGTGTTTTGTTTGTATTATATATATACATCTCTGGTTCTGTTTGCATGGAGCTCGAGCTGCCCTTTTGATGAACCTGAGTTTCGGTTCTCTTGTAGATTTATTCAATTGAGGAGTGTTGGTTTTCTTCTTCACCTTTTGTTTCCCGATTTGTATTCTTTGTAATCTGTTTTTGGTTTAGCGATTTCTGGGCGCGCGAACAAGTCCAGCTTGTTTATGAGCTTCAATTCCTCTGTGCAAACCCTAATTAGTGGTTTGATTCGCATTATCTGCCGCTGTTATCCCCAAATTCGGAGAATTTCGAGGCTTCGAATTCTCTGAATTGAATTCACGGATGAAGCTGATAAATTTCCAGATCAATAATTAGGTCTTTTTCCAATCGCTACCTGCCAATGATAATCCAGAATCGTCAGAAAGTATCAGAGCTTGAAATAACAGAGCATACATCCAAAGTTAAGAGGAGACAAATCAAATGGAATGGTGATGGCCCCATGTGACGTTGGGTCCTGTATCGGATATTAATGACTAATGGGGAAAGCCAATGGGTATAAATTACACTAAATCGGTATTATTAATGTTTCGGGTGGGGATTGAAGCGCGAGATTTTTTCCCTTTTTTTGTGGGCGGGGCATGATACCTTCTGCTCTGAAAAATCTGCCTTGCGCCAAGAATGAGATAGACGCCAATTTGAGAGTGGATTGATACGGATTCAGTCCAGATTCTCTCAACTTAAATGATTAAATGACTTGTTAGTTATCCATAGCCAAACCACAAATAAATAAATAAATACTGTTCCATACCAAATGGTTTGTATTACACTAGTTCTTTTAAGTGGTGAGTTTTAAATTATAAGTGAAAGAAATCCAAAGGAAAAAAAAAAAAAAAACTGATGTGGATGGACATCCCATTAAGTGATTCTCATTTTTCAGTGTATATTTATAATTATAGATTTAAAACATTAAATCGTTTATCAAATAAAGTAGTTAGGGGAGAGAAATATTTGTTGTAAATATAAGATTTCTTTTTATTTTGTCTTTTATATTTATTATTTTTTCTAAACTAATTTTTCTGAGCTATAAATTGATATGTAATATAATATAGTATTACACGGGTATATTTTAAGAAGATCATGTCAAATTAATTACTAAAAAAGTTTAAAATTATGAAATCCTAAATCAAGTTTGTTTCTAATATGTTAATAAGTTTTGACAAGATTCTGAACTTACAAATAACAACATATTTTTATAAGAATTTTTTATTTGGGATTGAGTAATTTCAATTTTTTCTTTTAAAAAATAAAAATGATAAAAAAAATATTCAGATTAATTAAATAACCCTTATTATAATGAGTATAGGAAGGAAGGGACAAGAGCTTTTATAGATAACACTATGATTACATCGATATAGATTAAAATAATTCCCCCAATTGCCACCCAAGACATTATGCTTTAAATTATTCAATAAGACCCGAATATTCCTTTATAATCAACCCAAGGAATTCTCATTTTTTCCAGCTTAGTAGCAACGGAGCATGTAGATAATATCGCGAGTAATAAGTAACCCACCACACTGGGCCCACCATTAACCTTTTGCTTTGTCACCAAAACAACTGGGAGAGGTGGTTTTATTTTTAAAAAAAAAAAATCAGTAAAGACCGCCACCCCCTTACATATCCAGTTACTATGATTCATATGCTCTGCCTTATCAAGAAACTGACATCCTTAATCATTATTAACGTTGTTTGAGGCTGGGGGCCGCTTCAAATCAGAATTATACCAACCTGTGAAATTTTTTTATAAAAAAACTATTTGTGGTTTGTAATTTGTAACCAAACTTTTGTGAGATGAATTTGAGATAAAAAAAAGTAGAGATGCGGCCAGTAGTAAAGCCTGACAGGACGAAACCTATGATAAAAAGAGGAACATTAATTTTGAGATAAAAGATACTGTATTAAGAAATTATAAATTATAATATTAAAAGACAAAAAATTTGTATTTTGTAAATTATGAAAAAAAAAATTTCCTCAATTTTTCCTATTATTTATTCAAGGGGACATGAACTTTCCATAGCAAGGGCGGTGGGGATGGTAACTCAAACGGTCAAACGAGGACAAGAAGAAAAGATATGTGAATGAGATTCTTTGCTTTATTTGATGTTTATTCACAATTGGTACTTTAATTTCACAGCCAAAAGCAGAAAAAGTAGAAAGGGGAGCGGTGATATGTCTGAGATTAATAATGGGCAACAGTTAGTAATTGTTTATACTTAAAAAAAAAAAAAAGGTGATATGTTATGATCACGGAGGATGCTGAGTGCCAGCAATGCTGGTTGGGATGTGGACAGAGACTGATGAAGGAAGTTGGAGACAAGGATCCATGAGCATGTGATGACATGAGATACAGTGACGATGCGTCTCACACACTTATTGTCTTATTGCCTTTTGCTGCTTTACATCCTTTTGTTCTATTATAATATAATTAATTCAAGCTTTTCTTTTTCTCTTCCAAATTCGTTTGATAGAAAATACTCTCCCGGTTATAAATGCCAAAATTAATTAAAAAATTGGTTTTGATGCCAAATATAATATTTTATTACTTTACTTATTTCTCATAGAATATTACTAATTTATTTTATTTATCATACTTGTTATTTTTTTAAATTCATCTACTCAACTTATAAATGAATATATATGTACATATAAAATATAATGTTATGTAAGAGTATTTTGGGGGGATGTTATCACATCTATCAAAAGAATAAGTAATTTATTCAGTTTTTTCAATGTACTCAAACCAATCAAATAATTCTTATATTAAGAATAAAGTGAATAATTTTTTTATTCTTTAATTATTTGGCACTAGGGATACATTGCACAGTCTTAGTTTTAGACATTTATTCTAAATATATAAACTATATAACTAATTTATAGATATTAAAAAAATTAGTTAATTTAGTTATTTGTAATAAATAGATATGGAATGGTTTCTCAAAAATTTCTTTTTTGAGTGTTATTCTATTGATGAAAACCCCTCATCATATTCATAATTAATATAAGAATAGCTTAAGAAAAAAAATTATAAATATATCAACTACCGCGAAGATTTAAGAACCGAGGAAGTGGAAGTTACATTCAAATCTTTGATCATTCACCGCCATATTCCGTTTTTTGAATTGCAGTTAACTTCTGAGTCGGACTTAAGAGAACTTCTACTACTGTGACTCTCTGACCTTGTTTGCTTTGTAAATGTTGAACATCATTTTGCCTTCCCCGCGGCCCCCCCCCCCCAAAAAAAGAAACCAGAGAACGTCAAAATATATTTATGAAAAAGAGAGTAGTGGGCTACTGGAGTAACAAATCTCCACAAGCGGAGCCCCGCGGAACCAGATGTCAAGGCATTGGGCTTTAAATTTCAACAATAGAATTTGCGACAAACTACATATGTTGTACTTCGGCCCAAACCCAAATTACCATCCTTCTTTAATATTTGGGCCGAGAAGCCCAAGTGGTACTCACAGGTAATAGGCCTGCATTAAGGTTGGTATGCTGCGGGGCTTGAGTCCCCACTGATTCTGTAATTTCCTAACAAATATTTGAATGCGCAGAAGAAATGAAAGGCGCAATTAACACCACAAGCTAGGCTCATTATGCTATTGCTCTTCAAGTAAATACAATCACTTCACAAATAAAAGAAAAAAGACCTACATTTATATCATCATCAAACACCACGGCCACGCCAAGGCTCCATTCCAATATGTTCACTCTATACTTTGACTAATATGCTTAAATAATACGGCAGACACTAATTAAACCTTGAAATGCTGGATCTGGATATTTTCGGTGTCCAGTTTCATGAAGTTACTGAGCTTCCTCCTGAGTTGAAACTTGCCCCATTTATAAGGCCTGTACTTGGCTGGGTTTTGCTCATCCGTCAACTCCTCCAGGGGCTTCACCACTGTGTGGCGCGAAGGATTCAAAAAGTATGGAATTGAAAACCTTTCCTTTGTCGAGTTCACCATCACTCTGTGCTCTACGCTCTCATATTCTCCATTCGTCCACACCTGTCCGTTTCATTCACACTCTCAATATACATATACATATATATATATTTTTTCTCATTCATACTATTTATTAATGGGGCAGAGAGAGAGTGTATACCTGGATAACATCGGCGACGTTAATGATATAGGCATTGGGGATGGGTTTGACGGCAACCCATTGGCCATCGGACTTTCGCTTCACCTCGAGGCCACCGACGTCGTCCTGAGCAAGGATGGTTAAGACTCCGGGATCTTTGTGGCGACCCACACCGAGGGTAAGGTGAGGCGAAGGACAAGGTGGGTAATAATTTAGTCTCATGGTGCTGGTTGGGTCCTTCAAGAATTCCTCAAACCTCCCTGCTGGTAGCCCCAGGCTCATAGCGATTAGTTCCATCAATCTCTTACCCAGTTCCACCATCTCCTTCGCGTATTCCTGACACACCTCCCTGTATGTGCATGGTTCACATCACAACACTTGGTTACTTACAGATCAGATCTAACTCAACATCGTGATGTATATACAATGTCTAATTATTTTACCTCATTTCTGGAGGGTTTTCAGGCCACTGATTCTCCCAGTGAGCCACTCGGTCGTCGTCCTCATCCAGGGAGGCCGCGGCGAGAGTGGGTTCTTGCACCGCATAATCATACACCTCCTTCCAATCCCTCACATTCTTGGTGTGTTCTGTGTCGTAATACCCCAACACCTTCCGGACGTCTCTCCTGACCTTCCTCTTCTCGTCGAGGCTCAGGTGGAAGAACTTACTCGCCACCTCCTCCAGCTTGTGCCGGCGATCTGGCGGAACGCCGTGGTTGATGATCTGGAAGAAGCCCCATTGCCTGCAGGCATGGCCTACGTCGTCGACGAGGGCGTCCACGTCGGGGCAAGAGAGGTCGATGAGAGGGATGCCTTGGGCCTCTTGTATGAGAGAGGGGTTGGGTCTGTGTGGAGGTTCTTGGATGAAGGCTACGTCTACGTCTGCCATGGAAGACGGTGAATCTGATACTAATAACGCAGAAAACGATGAGAATGGAAGAAGGCGATGGCTAAAACGTTATGTTTTGTGAACCAAACCGAGAAGGGCGCCGCTATTTATAAAACAAGCGTCCTCTTCTAAGCAATGAGGTTGCTGCACAGTGTTCATTGAACCTGGACGGGCTTTTGTAGCGGTCGGACGTTACGTTGGCGGTTACATCATCATGGCACTGGAACAAATCTTTGGCTTTATACTCTTATTTTTTATTTTGACCAAAAATTTTCAACTCGATTGAACATTGATTTTTGGAAAAATTGTAAGTAAAGACCCCAATATGTAAAATTATTATTTGGGACTTTTAATTTAAAAAATAGTAAATAAGGACCCAGTCCTACTTTTGCAAATATAAAATCATGGTGAAATATTTGAAATGCCTCTCAGCTAAATAACAAGTTAACCATGAGAAATGACAGTTTCATTTTAGCGAATGATAACTTTAGTAGACCAAATCATAACTTGGCTAGGGGTGTGCCAAATGATTAATTGACTATGAGAAATGACAAGTTCATTTTAATGAATGACAACTTTAATAGACCAAATCATAATTTGACTGAGAAGTATTTCAGACATTTTACCTATATTTCATATTTGTAAAAGTGAGACCCCGTCTTTAATTGCTATTTTTCAACTTTAGGATCTTAAATCATAATTTTACATATTAAGGGGTTTTATTTGTAATTTTTCCTTGATTTTTTTATCATTTGCCCGAATGAATTTCATAATTTTACCCCGCGTCTCACGCACGCCTTCTTTTACATAGATCCCGTAAGTATTAGAAGATTTTTTCAAAAATTTTATTTAATTTTACATGTTTTTTGAAAAAAATTAAAGCAACGTCTATTAATATTTTCCCCTTATTATTTTTTCCCAGTATCCAACACATTAATTGTTATTTTTTCCCAGTATCCCCCCGTATCCAACACATTAATTAGGGGCAAGTTTGACAATTTGATCCAAATTTAAATGGATTAACTGCATGCGTTTCTTAAAACTCCCGTCTTTCTATTTACGAGTCACTTTTGATATGTTTTGCTCATACCATTTTTTTTTTGATATATTTCACTCATATTAAGAAAAATTTCAAATTTCATTAACTATCCTTTAAAGTCCAATAATGTTCTAATTTTGTTCTTATTTAATGGACATCATGTCCTATGAGAATAAATTCAATGCAATAATAAATAAAGTATAAAATTACATTTATTTTCAAATACTTATATTTTGAATTCAAGGCATTACATAATACTGCTTTCTGGTCTTAATATACAAGAGTTGTGGATATTTGAGTTAGTTACTCCCCTAATCTCTTGCAATAAGGTGTTTTGTGGCTTCAGATTAATTAGATGATGGGTGAGAACTTAATGCATGCAATTTTCCCATTTTTTTAAACAACTATAACATTTTTGAAGGAATTAATGATTCTCATTATAATTAGATGGTTTTAGAAATTTATAGCGTTTGAATTTAATAATACGGTAAATTGAAGGAATGCAAATTAAAAAAAAAAAAAGTAGACAGGAAAAAGTGAGCTGCCCTTTTCAATTAAAAAGAGAGAGCTTTTAAAAAAACAACTTGTTTGACCTGAAATGCGTAAAAGATAAGTTTTGCATATCCCCTTTAGCGCACGGGAAACCGTGAGTGACGTCTGCTCTTTGTATGGACGAGGTTGTCACCTATAATTTGATGCTTCCAATTTGAATATTCTTGATTTGATGGAAATAATTTTAACTCATTCGCTGATTAGGGAAAAAGAAAAAAAGAAAGAAAGAAAGAAATAAAGAAGTCGTTGTTATGATGCCAGAAACATTCTTATTCGGTTATATATCATAGTATACTTTTTCGTCTCATGTACAATGGAACAAAAGTTTTAAACTTTTCTAAATCCTCTAAAAAATTCATCGGTTTTGCTTAAATTCAATTCAAGTTATGAAAAACCTTGCTAATTACAAATTCAAAATTCGATTTTAATTTCTTTATTACTTTAGGAACTCAAAATCCTCCTCTCTTATAACTCTCTCTAAGCCGGTGTTCCTGAATTAAGCACTCTCTTAATTCAAACCCTATCATTTCTTTTTATAAGGGCTGCGTTAAGGGTACTATTAACATTTTAGGATTTGATTTCAAGTAAATTCATTGTTATTGCTGTATATATTTTTCTTATATATCAATTATGTTAAGAAGTTAAGATTAAAAATAATAATAAAAATAAATTTCAAATATCAATAAGATTGTAGTGAAAGAATAGTGGAAAATTAACAGAAGAATTACAGTCTTGGAAATAATAAAAAAAATGTTAAAAGCCAAAGAACTTGAACTACGAGGAGCAAAAAGCATAAAATAAACTTGGCACTAATGTATGGGTTGGGGGCCGGATGTCTGGTACGAGCGTGATGATACGGATGAGGTTTACAGAATGGCGCAGGTGAGCGTGCTGGGAACGTGTATGGCTTCCCTTCTCAACTTCTTGTCAATGAAAGACAAAAAAAAAAGACTCACAAAAAAATACCAACCACTCTTCTTTTTGTTTTTTTCTCTCACCAAAATAATAATTAAAAACAAAATAATACCAACCACTCTTTTTTCGCCAAGAGTAATAATTTTCACTGCTGTTTTTTTCAAAAACCAAAAAACTCTAGCAGCTTTACTGGAATCAAAACGCAGAAGAATCCATCTCTTCTTCTTTTCTCTTATTTATCTGTATTTGGGAAAGGATTAAAGTTAGATATGATTAAGAGTTTAAGCACATTGTGGATACAGTAAAAAAAAAAAGAAAACCTTTGCTGCTGGCAAAAAAAAAAAACTTTGCAATCACATGTCAAGGCCTAGGACCAGAACCTGTTCACACATATATACATATATAAACATATACACACACATATTCATTAAAATTATAAAATTTTATTTCAAAATATATTATGTGTAAATTTTCCCTTTTCAAGGGATAAAAAATAAAGAAGCTCATGCATGTGATCCATCGGTTATACTCCTCATGTCCTGAATATAGAACCCAATTTTTGAGTTGGTTTTAGTTCTAAATATAAGATCCATTTCTTATATTTATCAATTTTCTCTAAATTACCCATATGGATACTCTCTCAACCATAATCAAGTAGAAGATGGAGGGAGGTATTAAGAAAGATAATATGATGTTTTAAAAAAATATATCACTTTTTTTATAATTAACTAACCTATCTGATTTATTTAATTTAATTAAATTAGTTGTCTTGGTCAAAAAATTCAAATTACTTGCGGGATTAATTTGCTAATTAAATAGTGGTGTGGACTTTCCCACCTAACATGGGTAACAAGGTTCATTGGACCTGGACGGGTTTTGAGAGGCACGTGGTGGGGTTTGCTGAGAAATGGCAGGGTTGGCAGCTTCCATTTGTTTCACGAGAGATCCGTGACGAGAGTACTGACACATGGCTACCCTTGTCTTGCGGCTTCAAATTACCCTCGTAGTTCGGTTCCCGCCCGCCCGTATGCTTCAGCACCGAGACTTATATCATATTAATTAGTTTAATTAATATTTTTAATCTATTTAAATTAATTAAGTTTTATATCAAAAATTAGAGTACAAAAAAAAGTCAGTTTTTTGTTTTTACCATTTTAAATCAATTTTAACTCAACTTTTAAATTAAATTTTAACTCGGTACAATTTAATTTTTATAATTTTAATTCTGTTATAATTCTCCGAAAGTTTAGTTATTAAAAAAATTAGTTCTTTTTTTTTTGAAAAAGTATGTATTTCGTGGAGTTCAAGGGACTAAATTTTTAGATAATTTTTAGTAAGAATAAAGTCACGATAACCGTTGTAAATCGGAGCAGTTATTATGAGTCCCCACAGCAAAATCATAAAACTTAATTATCAACTATTTTTTTATTTTTATAATTATAACTTCACGTTTACCACTGTTTACCGTTTAGACCCAGCTGTTGCCATTACATAGAAGTTTTGCGATGTAATTTTGACTCTCCCAATGGAAATCCTGCCTCCTCACTGTTTATCGCCGCCCTTCGAGCCGCACGCCGTCATGCTAGTTTTTTTTTTTTTTTTAATAATCGGATTATTATTGGATTCAGAGCAAACTGTACAAGAGACCCGCAGAGAGAGAACACAGCGTCCCCACAAACACGTTATGGACATGAGCAGCCACGCGATAAACACGGAAAGATCCGGACTTAAAAATTTGTAATTAATTATTGTCAAATAAAAAAATATTTCTTTTTAAAATATACGTAAAAATGACAGTTGTTTCTTATTTTTTAAAAAAACTAGTACAAGACCCGTGCGATGCACGGGTGTGATATGGTCTATTACCATATAAAAAATCAAATGAAAATAAAATGGTTAGCCATTTGAAAGATATTGGATGCAATAGTGTCATATGATAATATGACAGTTGATAATTACAAAGGAAAAATATAATGTTTGAGTCTGATGTGATTTTGTCTTATTTAATAATTACAAGGAAAGATGTATAGACAAAGAAAATCTAATGCATGAAAGAACGTTTGATTACTTTTCATCAACACAGAAATGGAAAGATACACAATACTTGGTGTTCTCCATCCTATCACCTCGCACTTATTTCCTTTAAATGATAAAAAAAATAAGAAACAAACCATTGTAAATGTAGAGATTAATCACCCAACACTCCATTATAAATAATATAATAATTAGCCCTAGTCGTATCAGACAATTGTATAGGCCAACAGCATACTTTATATGAAATTATTACTTATACTGGAAGTACAAACATATGATATAGAATGAAATTTGTGTTCCCATGAAATTTGAACAAATATTTAGGCATCATATTAAATAAAAATATGAAGTGAAAATACCCCATTCAAATGATATCTAAATTTTCATTGTTAATATCATCATATTAATACAAAAAACAAAGTAATAGCAAAAGAACAGCATGGATATGAATATGAAGATATTATCACTTTTAAAGTTTCAATTTACCTTCCAGCTCAAAGGGAGAAAGTCATAATCACTACACATTCACAAAATATTGCATATATGAAATGGTGACCTACTACATATATGTTTGTATATGCACAAGCATGGATCAATACTGACCTAGGTGTCTCTCAATTCAAAAGGTTACAGAAGACTTCCTTATAAACAACATTTGAAGTTTTATTGGTAGGAGTGCCTTTGTCATCAAGGAGCAATATTTTTAAACCTTCCCGTCGCCGCACTCGTGAGATAGCAACGTATAACTGACCATGTGTAAAGACAGGACGAGGCAGAAATAACCCTACATTGAGAAGACTTTGACCTTGACTCTTGTTTATAGTCATTACAAAAGATAGCATTACAGGAAACTGTCTTCTACATAGAGTGAAAGGCAAAGACGTCTCAGATGGTGTGATGGTTAAGCGTGGAATCAAGACATGCATGCCAGTATTACTTCCTGTGATAATCTCAGCTCCTATCACATGTTTCTCCAAACGTGTGACAATTAACCTAGTCCCATTACAAAGACCTATGGATTTATCAATATTTCGCATCAACATTATAGGAGCACCGACTTTAAGGCTTAGCTTGTGATTTGGCAATCCAGACATTGTGATTGTATTTAAGAATTCAACCGAGTGTATTTCTGCAATGGAACTGTTGGCACCATCTGATTTGCAAACACTGTCAGCACTAAGATAATTGACTTCCTCACCTGGTAGCTTTGCAAGCATATAACTATTCAATTCATAAACAACAGATAATGTAGCTGTTAGGATAGCACGATCCCTGAAGTAAGACCCATCGCCTAGGCGGTCAACCAAACTTGGATATGTACTGTCAATAATGCAATCCATAGGATTCCCTAATGGAAACAATAACAAATCTCTAGGTATGGTAATAACATCTTCTGTGTCAGGTTCAATGTCAACATTGCCATCTCCAACAGAAATAATCCATTCTGAAAACTTTGTTACTGCATCTACATCATCTGTGTAATGACCTTTGGTTAGTCTCATGTTTTTAGTCAGTGTGAAGACAGTGCATTCATTCCACAAGTATGAAGCATTAATAGTAGCAAAGACAATGTCTTCACGCCCACCTCGTGGTATGACAGGAAGTATTTGCCTAAAGTCTCCTCCAAGCACCACAGTTTTTCCGCCAAATGGTTTTCCTATAGCATTAGGATCATTTCTTCTAATGATGTCTCGTAATGTTCTATCCAATGCTTCAAAACAATGCCTGTTTGCCATTGGTGCTTCATCCCACATTATCAATGAGGCCTGTATTAAAAGCTCTGCTAGTGGTGTTCCCTGTTTAATGTTGCAAACTGAATCTTCAGTGATGGCAAGAGGGATTGCAAATTGTGAGTGGGCTGTTTTACCGTTAGGTAATAAAAGTGATGCAATGCCACTCGATGCAACAGTAAGAACAATCCTCCCTTCAGATCTTAATGATGCACATAATGTTTGCCATAAATATGTTTTCCCAGTTCCTCCATATCCATAAACAAAATATAGCCCTCCCCGCACATTATGAACAGTGTCAATTATTGTAGTGTAGATTGTACTCTGCTCTTCTGTTAAGTTTCGAAGAAAGACATGTAATTGCTCCTTAAGGACATTACGATCAAAATCTAACTCAGCCAGCACCAATTTATTGACCGCTGATACATTTAATGATCGAGCTGGATAAGGCATTGTTGGATAATCTTGAAGACTTCTCCCATTAAGTTGTAGCAAATCTTCAATTTTATGTAAAGCATGGTCTTGCAATTCAGCATCACTAAGAGAAAGTCCTGGTTGATCATAGAATGACATCTAAATTGTAATGATTGTTGAAATAACAATTAATTAACAAAACAATATAAAATAAAAATGAGATGTGAGAGAATAATTCTTTAAAAAAAGAGTGTAAATATGGGGCGACGCATACCAGGATGGCCTGTCAGCTGTTGTTGGCTATAAAGTATGTCCTCTGCCATTAATTTCCATGATTGCTGCCACACAATTTCAGGGCGTGATATACAATTACATAGTAACAATGTGCAAAACAGGCGACGAAGGTAATTTGGAGTGGCCCACTGATTTGCCTCCTGAATAGCATCAACGTACTCTTTGTCATCCTCTAGTAACCCTAGGGCATAGCAAGCATCCCTAAATGTAGGATGGAGGACATCATCAACAGTTCTCAATTCCTCAAAAGATCTTGGCCCTTTAACAGTTGCTAACAACATACGAAGATAAAAGGCTTCTCCAGTGCCAGGGGGAACATAGCATATTCTTCCAATAGAGAATCCTGTTTTTCTAAAGTCCCAATAATGACCAGGTTTTTTGAACACAAATTTGGTTGGAAATTCAGAGTATGTTAAAGCACGTGCTTCATCATATTTTTCATTTGCCCTCATCCAAGCTTGGAACATTGTTGGTTTGCCTTCATTATGGTTAACCACATCATCAAGGTTAGCTTCATCTGCATAAATAATTGTTTGCTGATTTGGTAGGTGGAAGGAAAGTCTTTCAACTGATGGAGTTCTATAGTTTATATCAAAGCCAAAAATCCTCCAAACAGCTTCACATGGAGATAAGTACCGAACATCATAGTACATTTTAATTTCATCATGAACAACTTCCCTCTCACCTGATGAAGACTCACCGTAAAAGGCTATGGTAGCTCGATCATGACCCTTACTCACATATTTGAACAAATACTTAATTGATTCCCCATGTTTACATCTCTCAACATTTAAATGAGCCTGATATTTTAACAGTAATGTAGGGTTGTAAGGAATCACACTCCTATTGTCTAATGGAACTCCATTTTTCAAAATATACTGACCATTGTTCAGTCTTTTATAACGGGGATACCCATCTTCATGAATGATCGTGCTGGAGTTAAAAGGCTTTGGATAGTATTTGGAACACTTGCCATTAACCATGCATGGAGATTTTGGGTTAGCTAAACCACATGGTCCATGCATCATGTAGTTACTAACAGCTTCAAACAATTCTGGCTGTTCATTTTTATCCGGTATTTCAGCACTAATGACTCGGTCAATTTCTTGAGGAGAATCAAGATAGGATTGGTTTGCTAGAAACAAAACGATGTGAGCATGGGGAAGGCCTCTCTTTTGAAATTCAATTGTATACAATGCTGTAAAAAATTTAGCAACATATGAGAAAGATGAACAACTGTAATATAATTTTGAACCACCTGACTATTACTCATTTGTGAAAAACAATAATATAAAGAAGATTATAAGATATGGTTAATTTAATAATATGCAAACTGACCTGCTTTAATAGGACCAAAAATATCACCCTTCTTCAAATCTTGCATGAGATGCTCCAATTTCATCTTGAAAACTCTTGTTAGAAAATCTGGACGGTCTTCAAGTCGTAAATCTTCTTCTTCTAAAGCTCTTGTTATTTCTGGCCATTTTGGGTTGCAGGTAAATGTGATAAACAGTTGAGGATAACCAGCCCAATTGCAAATTGCTATTGCATCTTGATAATTATTCATGATGTAACGTGCTCCTCCAGTAAATGATGAAGGAAGGATGATCCTTTTTCCTCTTGCAGCTGCATCAGTCTCACCCAACAACAAAGCATCTGTTAACCCTTTATACATTTCTGCTCGTAGTTGTTGTTGATTATTCCTTATGAAGGTTAGCCTGTATGATTCTATCATTGTATATGCATCAACAACAAATTGTTGGAAAAGTTTCCCACCGTGCAATATTGAAGAATATTCAGTATTCCTGTCCTGTATCATATAAGCAAAATACTCACGCATAGAAACATAGGTAATCTTGGCTACTGGTGCCTCTCCTCTTACCACATGAGGTATTTTTTCATCATACCCCCCTTCACCATACGGAAATAACAATGGATACTGTAAAGGCAGAAAGTCAGGATGATTTTCATGTATCCTATGTAATAATCCTGTCTTGTATTGAACGATGATATCTCGACCGTATTCAGTGGATCCAATATCTCCTACAATTAAAGCAGCTATCTCATTTTCAGAGGTTGGCATATCATATTGACGGACATTTCTCCCACGCCTATGCATAAGTCTAATTTTGATAGTTTGTCCCTCATGAGCATGAATATAATCACGAGCCCGACGGAATACTTTTACTAACTTATTGTGCTCATCTAGCATATCCTGCAGCATCTGTACAAGAGAAATATCCACTAACGATGATGTGCTACTATCTCCACTGAAAAGCAAATAGTGATAATTAGGAAAAAGGAACAAATGATTTAACATGTGTGTAATAAGGACAAACAATAAGCAAGTAATATAAGTTGATCAAATCTCACTATTTGTACCTTGTTGCAGAAATTCTGTTGGCAACTTCATTGGATGTATCATATATGTACAACTGAGCAAATTTTGGAGTAGCTCCATCTGTAGGGAGTATGCTACCAATCAAATGCATATTTTGACCACTCAGCTTATACACATAAGGTGCACGTCCATCATTAACATTTCTATCTATTTTTCCACCCATAGATGTAAAAGCAAACATCATATTATATGTCCTAACATGCATACGAAAATGATTGCTTTGTGGGTGATGTCCAGCTAATAAGTTGAACAATTGAACTGGTGGATCTTGAAAAGTAGGAAGCTGTACTTTGCCTTGAAGGCAACACATGCCAAATCTTGGTGGATTCTCATTTCGGTGTTTTCTAAGTCGTTCATCATACCACATCTTTGCACCACAGTCAGGACAAATGTAAATGCGGTCACCAAGATCTTCATAAGTTGGTAACTCTACAGGCAGTAGTAATTCATTATCATATAAATTACATAGGAAAAATTCTACACCTAAAATATTTAATTTAGGTAAATTGAAAAAAATGACATATTTGGTGTATATAGTACCTTGATTGTTACCAGCTGAGCCTCCAAATGGCACAGTGTTTTGGCATGTATTTTCTTTATATGAATGTTGATGGAGGTGGGAACTTTTCATGCGACGGATATGAAGCCGTTCTAATCTTGATGCAGCGGGATTAATGTTGTCTATTGACCATGTGTGGGGAGTACCAGAAAGATTTGCCATTGATATTATGATTGAGTTGGGCAAAAGCAGACAAAGAAGTAGTAGATGTGAGAAAGTTACACACTACTTTTTGTTTAATAGTTCAAGTTTATCGCCGCCCTTCGAGCCGCACGCCGTCATGCTAGTTTTTTTTTTTTTTTTAATAATCGGATTATTATTGGATTCAGAGCAAACTGTACAAGAGACCCGCAGAGAGAGAACACAGCGTCCCCACAAACACGTTATGGACATGAGCAGCCACGCGATAAACACGGAAAGATCCGGACTTAAAAATTTGTAATTAATTATTGTCAAATAAAAAAATATTTCTTTTTAAAATATACGTAAAAATGACAGTTGTTTCTTATTTTTTAAAAAAATCACCCAAGCTCATCATTCCACGCATTAATAAGTTTCTTATTCAGAATTCATCAGAACAAATGAACACATTGTAATACAATCTAAACTATGTAAAATTTAATAGGCCAAAATACACATAACTCCCTTCAACTCTAGGTGAGTTGCATAAGACCCCCTCAACTTTAAAAGTTTAAATTCCACACCCTCAACTTTCATATTTTGACCATGAGCCCCTTACCGTTAAAATGGCTGTTAAATCTAACATAGTGAATGCTGAGTGCCATGTCAGTTTATTAAGAATTATGTGGCAAGCGACATGTAATTTATTGATTATCTTATTTATTTATTCTAGTTTAAAACTCAGAATTATGATAAAGAGCATTTTGGTGATTTAACCTATAATAAAGGAAGTGAAATTATTTAAGGTCCTAATAGAGGTGTGGATACCAAAACTCCCCGCTTTTTCCTCTATCATCTTCCTCCATAGAAAAAGTGCGTACCGGTAACTCTTATGTTTCACTTTCACACAAGGCTATTAATGTTTAATGCGTCCTTGGATATAACTTGTTAAAATAAAGGTTCTAGATTTAAATGAGTAATGCGATGGAGATATGAAGTATAACGATCATTTCTGGAATGAGTAAGAAGATCAGAAAATTGAAGGAAGCGGTGCTGATGGGGAGGTGGACTTGGAAGACCAAAAGAGATGATAACACAATCATTAAACAAACAAGTTCAAAATTATAAAAAGAAGTTCCAGAAGAAAGAAGGTGATGATGAAGATAATTTTGGAAATGATAAAGATGATTAGACGATGAATCAAATATTGGCAAGGGAGAGGACTCGCGAGTTGCGAAATTACAAGACACTGAAAAAACAAGAGGGAACCTCAAGCTACGGAGTATTATAGGTTAAATCACCAAAATGCCCTTTATTATAATTTTGAGTTTTAACACAAAATAAATAAATAAGATAATCAAAATTACATGTCATTTGCCACATAATTTTTTAATAAACTGGCATGGAACTCATTCTGTTAGATTTAACGGCCATTTTAACGGTAAGGGACTCATGGTCAAAATATGAAAGTTGAGGGTGTGAAATTTAAACTTTTAAAGCTGAGGGGGTCATATGCAACTCACCTAGAGTTGAAGGGGCTATGTGTATTTTGGCCAATTTAATATAAGTAGTTAAAATTAAAAATTTTAATATATAAATTTTTTAACGATTAATTTATTTTTTTTAAAAAAAGTGTTAGTTGTAAGATTATATTTGTTTTAAATTTTCTATCTATTCTATAAAAAAAAATTAATTCAACGTAGACCATCATTATCATTAATATGCATGAAATGTGCTCCTCACGTTAATATTGTGAGCCCGACATTGCTCAACTAAATATATTATACCACTTATCAATGCACACACGTGGCTGGCCAAGTTAAAAAAGAACAAAGAAATACATATTTATCTTCTTTGATCAACAGCATTGAGTGGCCACCGTTTCATCATGTTCATCACACGACAATTTTAGGACAATCTGGTAATAATTCTTGGCCTGAACATTATTCTGGAAATGGTGAATCTGGATATTTTTCAACCTGCAACTTCATGAAGTTACTGCGCTTCCTCGTCAGTGCAAACTTCCCCCAGTTGTAAGGCCTGTACTTGGGTGGGTTTTGCTCGCCGGTCAGTTCCTCCAATGGCTTCACCATTATGTAATGCGAAGGATTCAGAAAGAACGGTACTGAATACCTCTCCTTCACTGAGTTCACCATCACTCTGTGCTCTACGCTCTCATATTCTCCATTCGTCCATACCTGAAGAACATCCCCAAGATTTATGATGAAAGCATTGGGTGTGGGCTTTACCGCAACCCATTGGCCATCGGATTTTCTCTTCACCTCAAGCCCGCCCACTTCGTCCTGAGCAAGGATGGTCAGAACCCCTGGATCTTTGTGGGGGCCCACCCCGAGAGCAAGCTCCGGCGTTGGACAAGGCGGATACCGGTTTATTCTGCCGGAGCTGGTGTGGTCCTTGAAGAAATCCTCAAACCTCCTTGGCGGCAACCCCAAGCTCATAGCGATTAGCTCCATCAGTCTTGTGGCCAGTTCCACCATGTCTTTTGCATATTCCCGACACGCTTCTCTGTACATGGTTCACATCACAAAACTTTCATTACTTACAGATCTAACTCAACATCTTACGTACACATCATGATACACACACACACACACACAATGTTAAGTGTAACTAATTTACCTCATTTCAGGAGGGTTTTCAGGCCACTGATTCTCCCAGTGAGCCACTCCGTCGTCATCCTCATCGATGGAGGCGGCGGCGAGAGTGGGCTCTTGCACCGTGTAATCGAACACCTCTTTCCAATCTCTGACGTTCTTGGTGTGTTCTGTGTCGTAATACCCCAGCACATTCCTGGCGTCTCTCCTGACCTTCCTCTTCTCGTCGAGGCTTTAGAAGGAAGAACTTCCGCACCGACTCCTGCAGCTTGTGCAGGCGCTCGGCCGGAACGCCGTGGTTGATGATCTGGAAGAAGCCCCATTGCCTGCAGGCATTGCCTATGTCGGCGACGAGAGCGTCGACGTCGGGGCAAGAGAGGTCAATGAGAGGGATGCCTTGAGCCTCCTGTATGAGAGAGGGGTTGGGTCTGTGGTGAGGTTCTTGGACGAAGGCGACATCTATTTCTTCCATGGACGGCGGTGATTCAGATGCAACAGAGAAAATGAGAAAGGGAAATGTGTTGTGATAAGGAAGGAATGAGAAGAAGAAGGCTAGTGCTTATCTGTTGGTGAACAAAGCGGAGAAGGGCGCCTCCATATATAGAAAAACACAGCAACGGAACTACTTCAGACAGACGCCAAGGCTTCTTTGTAGTGTTCATTGAACCTGGACGGATTTTCATCTGAGTTTGGTTTCTCCGCGGCCTCCAACGCGGAGCTGACGCAGCAAATTTTTTTTTTACTCTCCCTGCCCCTTTACCCATCGCTTTGAAATTTCATGCGGGAAAAATTAACAGTACTTCCTATTCTAAGTAGTCCCTCCCCACCGTAAAGAAATAAGCTGGTTAAAAAATTTGTGATCCAAAATATATTGTTATTAAAATAATTAATATGATTTTTTTATGTTTGTCCCTATTAAATAGAGGACAGAGAGATCAGAGACCAGAGATAATAAAAGTATAAGATTACAAGCAATTTTCTCATTTTTAAGTGGCAAAATAAATTTTTTTAATCATTTTAAAACGCATTTAAAGACTAAATTTTTATTTCTTATACCAGTCCACAGGAGTATAATATTTAGTTTGTATAGTGTAAATATACTCTAATTTTTTTTCAACTTTTCCGTTACACTCTGATTAAAAGTATGTTGCATTTTCGTTATAAAAACGTATTCTTTTTTTTTTTTTAATCCAACAGAAAACGAGAAGGAAATGACTAATTTATCTGACAAAAAATTTATTGCAGAGGACGATTTTGGAAACAACAGGCTGGCAGAAATAGTGACACCGTGACGTGCGCACTTGCATGGACAAGGTTGTTCGCTAACTTGGACCCTTGAATATTTTAGATTTGACCCCAACTGGTGGCCACAAAACACAAAAGATCTGACCACAAGTTATTATAATTTTCTTGAAATAACTATTTAGTTGATTTGAATAAATTAAATTAAATAAGATAAATAAATTACATAATTTTTATAAATGTGACGTGATTTTTTTGAAATATTTTTATATAATATTATATTACATATTAGTTCATAAGTTAGATTAAAAATAATAAATATAAGATAAAATTATTTAAATTTTATATTTAGGATTAAATTATTTTACTGACTAAGACATGACATTGAAATGTGTTTAGCACGGAAGGAGTATATACATAGGTCAATAATGACACTGAAATGTGTCTGTATCAATAAGACATGACATGATGCTTATGGAGTTATGTGGGTGTGAATGCTTTATGATTTTCTTTTTAAGATCTTCATTGTACGAGAGAGATTCCATCGGAGATCCCCCAAAATATTCAGACACATATGCTAAACCCTTGAGTATTTTGTTTCCAAATTATTATTATTGTGTGGTTGTTGTTGTCATAGCTAAGATATATCAATTCCTGCTAAGGTCCTGCATAAATATCAAAAGCAAACCTACGTCAAAGTTTAAGAATATCATAACCTTAAATGCAAAATACGTACTCAAAAGATATCATAATCACTATAATATGTTTTTAAAACAAAATTTTCCAAAAGTTAAAATATCAAACTACTAGATCAAATTTCTTTATCGTATAAATATTCTAGGATAGCTTTTAGGTTGTTGACTTGACCCACTGTGAGGTCTGAAAGATTTAGATTAGTTCATGTTTATTAGGAGGATATGTAGTGTACGTAGAGAGCTTCAATAGGTGAATAATAATTGTAAAACGGTACCAAGTACTGGTTCGCATAAAATCACACATGAATATGCATAAAAAAATTATTTAATTCGTCAGCATCCACAATATACAGTTATACACTTAACATATGACTAAGACGTTCTCTTATAGTGATACGCACAGCACAATTATTAAAGAAATCTTATCACACTGGATGTCTTCACGCACAATTTCTTTTATATTTATCATACGTGCACCTTTAACTTGGTACTCTTAATTAACTATCTTATCTGATTGATGCATTTCTTGTTTGGCGTTCTTATCATCACTCCTTTTAAGCACTTTCTTATCTCTATTATTTCTTCCTGTGCTCAACTTCTGCTTATCATCTACCTGGCAAACTCATCCTAAGACACTCATCAATGGCATTCTTATCCTCCCCTTAGCTTTCTCTTCTCCCAACTCCCAAGTCGTTTGAATCCTTATCCTTTTCTTCTTCATTCCCAGGTTTCTTTGAATGATTCACTTCAGGTAATATATGCTTGTGGATTGATATGTGATTTATCATCAGCGCCAAATTTTAATAAAAAAGAATTATAATCAGGTCCCCAAAAAAAATTACTAAAAAGCCCTGATAACAATCTAAGTAAGCTGTAATGATGCGTTTTATAATAAAAATGACAATTTTAAGATCTGTTTTGTAAATTTTTTTTAGGACCTCATTGTAATTCTTCTTTTTAATAAGTCAGCAAAATATGTTTATTCTTTTATGACACTTGATGAAATTTTTAAGACTTACATCACCTTAACTACAATATTACAATAATAATTAAGAGATCTAAACATGCCTTTCAGTTCTTCCGACTGTTGGTTGAGTTCATAGAGCTTCATCAAGGACGAAGCTTGTTGGAGGAGCATCATCATCAAAAAAAAAAAAAAAACCACATCAGCTGATTTCTTCTTCGTATAAATCATGATGAAATTTTACCTATCAAGACAAACACACACATTCTTTAACCTTACTTCCATTCACCTATTTTTCCTATCTCGCTTTCTTAGAAAATTCTTCTAAAATATCAAACCAGCCCAAAATGAAGTAAACGTAGATGTTGTTTTTTTTTTTTTTTGGGGGGAGCGGGAAGTTTACACAAAGAAATACATACGCGTGGGCTTTTATTTTATTTATTTTAGTGAATATATATATATGGAGATCCATGAGGACGCAGATGGGCGGGAGGCCGGTCCTTGATCGGCACTCTTCACGTGATGGAGAAGTTCTTGGCTATTCTATGACGACTGCCACCTCATTTTTGTTCAAAACGTCTCAATTGTCTTTTAATATTACGTGTCAGCTTGCATGCCACTCCTCCTGCTCTCTGATATTTTTAATGATTTGTTCAGAAATCTATGCTTTCGCACACCATCTGCATCTGTTTTAAAATTCACAATGAAGGAGCACATATATCTGTGGAGGATTAAGGTGAAAATTTCTTCCCGAGTTTTTACTTAGAATCAGTATCATCTCAAAAAGCTTTTTTTGAGTCCGAAGTTGTCCTGAAGATGTTAAAACGTTACCCTTACTGTTAATATCAACATTTTAATTATTAAATTCAGTTTTTTAACCACGTGTCATAATATTGTTATGTTTTGAAAATGAAGAGTGTCTGTATGTATGATGGTGCAAGAACAAGTTCTAACTTCGTTTTGAGCGTTTTCCGTACAATGCATTTAACCCATCATCTTGGTTAGTGGAGTTCACGTACTTTTGAAAGTATTCTTCTGTTTTGATTATATTAAAAAACTAAACAGTTTTATTAATTATAATAAATATGACATTTTTCTTATAAAACATTTTAATTGTCTTCTTTAATACCCTTCATTTCTTTTACTTTAATAAAACACATATATTTCAAACAAACATCCATGTTGAAATTTGAGTGTATCATGTATTGTATTGTATGGGACTCGGACTAGATCGGGTTGACCTTGAACCTTAATTGACCATTTGGTTGGTCCTGTTGTAATTAAACGACCATCCGGAGGCAAAATGACTTGGGGTAATCGATGCAATTTTTTGTTATTAAAAATGTAAAATGAATAAATGATGAAACCACGTCATTTTGATTCCAAAACAAATAAAAGAAAACAAGGTTCAGTTGTTTCGTTGCTCACCTTCTCGGGAATAAAGGAAAACAGTACTCACAAAATTTTGGGTGGGGGGGATGGCATTTCATTTCCTTTAATTTTCTTTTTTCCCCCTTATTCTTGATGTCAATTTGTTCTGTTTATCATTAGCGCAGGTTTTAATATTTATAAGAGAAATTCTGTTACAATTTTGATTTAATAATGAGTTCGAGAGCAATAGGAGTGGCCGTGTGGAGGAAGGAAAAAGGAAACACATATTCCCTTAACATAAACAGACACTCCTCTAGTTTTAAATATAATATCTATTTTATAATATAAATTATATTACAAAATAAATTTTATATTTAAGACAAGAAGTAATAAAAAAACGTTGGTTGCCAGTGAGATGGTGGGGGAGTTGTCGTTGTCATCCGTGGGCCCTACTTGCATTTGAGGTGCGTGAATCACGTGTGGGAGCAGGCGGAGGGGACAAGGTTATCACTTACCTGGCTCCCCTGCATTTTGAATCACAAGTTCAGCACCCTATCAAAACAATTTTCAACGCTCTTATTGGCCATCGGCCGGCAGAGCTTACCTTTTGCTTATACACATTACTACTATTACTGAATTTTAAAATTTGTTGTTAACTTCTTATATTAATTCGAATAAGAGCAAAAAAAAAATCTTTTTTTCTCACCCAAATTAATCATGATTTTTAAAATTAGTTATTACTTTCTTATATTAAATATTCCTCCCTCTTAAATATAAAAATCTTTATATTTAAAGATCTTATATTTAGGGTGTGTTTGGGTGACACCCCAAACCATGGTTTGGGGTGTCAATCACCCAAACACCCCCTCTAAAAACAAAACCATGGTTTTGGAAAAAGCAAAATTTTTTTGCTTTTGGAGAAAAAAGGAGAGTGTGAGAGCCTATATGATATGTATTTTTATTATTTTTTTTATAAACATATTTTTTGATAAACATATTTAATCTTATAGTTTTATAAATATATATACACATTAATTAATTATTAATTATATT
This sequence comes from Neltuma alba, assembly GCF_004799145.2. Classification (NCBI taxonomy): domain Eukaryota; kingdom Viridiplantae; phylum Streptophyta; class Magnoliopsida; order Fabales; family Fabaceae; genus Neltuma; species Neltuma alba. The sequence continues at coordinate 54,320 of NW_021632922.1, forward strand.
ATCTTATGTATTATTAATTATGTTGGTAAAAAATATATTATTAACAATTTTTATTCCTTCAAATTAAAATATATCATAAAATCTATTTTTTCTGTAATTATCATATTAATTTATGTCTTTTTTTTAGTAATTTGTATATATAAAAAGTGCTTCTGATATCAACTATCCAAACACTCTTACTTCTCAGAATCACTTTTTTACAAAATCTATTCTTCACAAAATCTATTCTTCCCAGAATTTATTTTTCAGAATCACTTTTCTAAATCACGGTTTGGTTTCATTCAAACGCACTCTTAAAATCGAATGAGTAGTTAATTTTTGATGATAGCTTCCTATCAGAATGAGGGACGTGCCTCCCAAAATGGGCTGAAATAAGAGACGTAGACCTTTCAAAGCCACGGAATGCTTTTTATGTCCAAGAGTGAGATTCAAAACACCACTGCTTGGTTAAATGACCAGGCAGGGTAACTGCTACACCCCACTCCTGTGGTTAAGAATTGCATTCTTATTTTGATAGGAAAAATAATTTTAGGATCATTCACCCAGTTTCGTATTGTAACTCACTCAGTTACTTGTATGAAAAAGTTTTAATTCTAAATAACAGTTATTTGGAGGGTTTTAATAACTGCTTTCTAATTTTAGTTTTATATAATTTCTTCTAGAAAGAAAGAAGAGGAAAAAAAAGTGAGAATAGTTTGTAAATATTAAATAAATGAATTTTAAAATTTTAAAAACATAATTATATTTTTTTGATTATGCGAAAACGAGTAACTAGTAATTTATAATAAAAATTAGTAAGAGCGTAGTGATGCCTCTGTGTGGGTCTGAAAATAATGAACGTGACAAAATAGCGCAAGATCCGAGAATATCTATTTTCACCTGAATAATGGCCATTCAAATTATTGAATATTTATTAACGGCTTAATTTGCTAAATAATGCAGGTTCTCAGTCTTCCCAGGGTAAATCTGGCTGTCGGACAGGAAAAAAATGGTAAATCTTGATCTTGTTTCCCTACACTCTATGTTTTCCAAGGTTCTTTGTGAATTGTTTTCCTCTATTAATTTTAATTAGCTGCACATTTGTTTATATATATGTGTGTACTCTCCCACTTTGGAAAAACTTCTAAAATTGAAGATAATTCTCCCTATCAAATTCTTAGTATAAACACATAGCAGTTTTATATAGATTAATAAAACCAGTTAAAATTAATTTTTTTAATAAAATATAAACAACACTCACAATAAAAATTACCTCTTCGGTCCTTAATGTAAGACCTAATTAATTAATTTGGGTAGATTAAAAGTGTTAGTTAAATTAGTTAATATGCTATGTTTTTTTTTAATATCCTAAGCATCTTCTTTAATTTCCTCTCTCTTTCTCCTACTTGATTATTATTGAGAAATATTAATAGAATTAATTTGAAAAAAAAAACAAACATATGAAATAGGTCTTACATATAAGACCAACATTAACTCTTAAATTATGTGCTATGTTAAGTAGCAGAGGAGTATTAATTAAGAGAGCTTGGTTATTTGGTGAACATATTTTATAACCAGCTAGGGATACTAAAAGAAATTAATATTTTAAATAAATTATATTATATTACGAAAAATGTGTAAAGTGCTTATAATAAATACTGGAGGTTCGAAATATATATATATTTATATATATACTGGAGAGCATATGAAGAAAGGTTGGCTAGACAAATTAGGGAAAAGTGAAATGCACTTTTTTTGTAATAGATGTTCAGACACAGGAGAAGACTCCACGTATCTTTCCATTTGGACCTTTTCCTAAATTCTTGAAGAATTCTAAAAAATTTTATCTTGCATGCTGTTACACCTCTAGTTCCCATAGGAGAGGTAAAATCACAGCCTCCACTTCTCAGAAGGAATCCCGGCCAAGGCCCTTATTAGGATAATTCATAGGTCTAACTCACTCCGTCTGAATGAGTCCAATTTCAATATATGATTATGATTCTAACAACTCTAATCCAGAAAACTACTACATAAACTTATCTTAAAGTCATGAACCTATCTATAAAAACTAGAGATGAGGAAATCCCATCAAAAATCTACTTTAAGTGTGACTCATGTATCTTTATGTCATGTGTCTACTTTAAATTTACTTTTGTGCAATGCATCTGTTTGGAATATTTACTTTTGTGTCTGTAACAATTATTTTAGTTTGTTTGTCGTATTGTTCATTTCCTTCTCATTTTAGTAATGTAAAACAAGAAGAGAGAATGAGAAAGAGCAGAGATCGGAAAAAGAAAAGAAGTAGAAAGAAAAAATAGAACAAGAAAAAGGAGAGTTGGGAGAAAAAATGAGAAAGAACAATAACATGATCTAATTCAACAAATCTTAAATCTAACGGTACTAAAACAATAATAAAAATAAAAAAAAAATAACAATAACAACTAATCTTGGTAATAAAAATACTAAGATGCTAAAAAACCTAAATAAATCCTAAAATGATAATAAATTCAAATAATTCAAGTATCTTAGAAATATAATAAATCATAAATATTTCTTTTCATATCCTATTAATTAGTTATTTGTAATCATGCATAATCGAGTACATAAATTTTTCGTTGAAATTTGAGTGTATCATGCACTGTATTGCATGGGACTCGGACCAGATCAGGTTGACCTTGAACCCCACCTGACTGTCCGGTTGGTCCTGTTGTAATTAAACGACCATCCGGAGGGCAAAATGACTTGGGGTAATCTGATACAATTTTTTGTTATTTAAAATTGTAAAATGAGTAAATGATGAAACCACATCATTTTGATTCCAAAACAAATAAAAGAAAGCCAGGTTCAGTTGTTTCGTTGCTCACCTTCTCGGGAATAAAGCAAAACAGTACTCACAAAATTGAGAGGGGGTGGCATTTAATTTCCTCTAATTTTCTTTTTTTCCTCCTTATTCTTGATGTCAATTTTTTATGTTTATCATTAGCGCAGGTTTTAATATTTATAGAAGAAATTGTCACAATTTTGATTTAATAATGAGGTCAAGAGCAATAAGAGTGGCCGCGTGGAGGAAGGAAAAAGGAAACACATATTCCCCTAACATAAATAGATACTATTCTGGTTCTAAATATAAGAGTTATTTTATAATATAAATTATATTACAAAATGAGTTTTATATGTAGGATAAGGAAAAAAAAAAAAAAATCGGTTGCCGCTGGGATGGTAGAGGAGTTGTCGTTGTCGTTGTCATCCGTGGGCCCTACTTGTATTTGAGCTGCATGAATCACGTGTGGGAGCAGGCGGAGGGGATAAGATTATCACTTACCAGGCTCCCCTGCATTTTGAATCACAAGCTGAGCATCCTATCAAAACATTTGTCAATGCTCTTATTGGCCATCGGCCGCAGAGCTTACCTTTCGCTTATACACATTACTACTATTACCGAATTTTATAAAATTTGTTGTTAACTTCTTATATTAATTCGAATAAGAGCAAAAAAAAAAATATCCTCTTCTCTCACCCAATTAATCATGATTTTTTAAAATTAGTTATTACTTTCTTATATTAAATATTCTTCCGTCCTAAATATAAAAATCTTTATATTTAAAGATTTTATATTTAGAACCGGATGAGTAGTTAATTTTTGATGATAGCTTCCTATCAGAATGAGGGACGTGCCTCCCAAAATGGGCTGAAATAAGAGACGTGGACCTTTCAAAGCCACGGAATGCTTTTTATGTCCAAGAGTGAGATTCAAAACACCACTGCTTGGTTAAATGACCAGGTAGGGTAACTGCTACCCCACACTCCTGTGGTTAAGAATTGCATTCTTATTTTGATAGGAAAAATAATTTTAGGATCATTCACCCAGTTTCATATTGTAACTCACCCAGTTACTTGTATGAAAAAGTTTTAATTCTAAATAACAGTTATTTGGAGGGTTTTAATAACTGCTTTCTAATTTTAGTTTTATATAATTTCTTCTAGAAAGAAAGAAGAGGAAAAAAAAGTGAGAATAGTTTGTAAATATTAAATAAATGAATTTTAAAATTTTAAAAACATAATTATATATTTTTGATTATGCGAAAACGAGTAACTAGTAATTTATAATAAAAATTAGTAAGAGCGTAGTGATGCCTCTGTGTGGGTCTGAAAATAATTAACGTGACAAAATAGCGCAAGATCCGAGAATACTTATTTTCACCTGAATAACGGCCATTCAAATTATTGAATATTTATTAAGGGATTAATTTGCTAAATAATGCAGGTTCTGAATCTTCCGTGGGTAAATCTGGCCGTCGGACGAAAAAAAAATGGTAAATCTTGATCTTGTTTCCCTACACTCTATATTTTCCAAGGTTCTTTGTGAATTGTTTTCCTCTATTAATTTTAATTAGCTGCACATTTGTTTATATGTATGTGCGTACTCTCCCACTTTGGAAAAACTTCTAAAATTGAAGATAGTTCTCCCTATCAAATTCTTATTATAAACATATAGCAGTTTTATATAGATTAATAAAACCAGTTAAAATTAATTTTTTAATAAAATATAAACAACACTCACAATAAAAGTTCATCCTTCAATCCTTAATGTAAGACCTAATTAATTAATTTGGGTAGATTAAAAGTGTTATTTAAATTAGTTAATATGCTATTTTTTTTTAAATATCCTAAGCATATTCTTTAATTTTCTCTATCTTTCTCCTACTTGATTATTATTGGGAAATATTAATAGAATTAATTTGAAAAAAAAATAACAAACATATGAAATAGGTCTTAAATGTAAGACCAACATTAACCCTTAAATTATGTGCTATGTTAAGTAGCAGATGAGTATTAATTAAGAGAGCTTGGTTATTTGGTAAACATATTTTATAACCAGCCAGGGATACTAAAAGAAATTAATATTTTAAATAAATTGTATTATATTACGAAAAATGTGTAAAGTGCTTATAATAAATATTGGAGGTTCGAATATATATATATATATATATATATATATATATTGGAGAGCATATGAAGAAAGGTTGGCCAGACAAATTAAGGAAAAGTGAAATGCACTTTTTTTGTAAATATGTTCGGACACAGGAGAAGACTCCGCGTATCTTTCCATTTGGACCTTTTCCTTCTTCTTTTTTTCTTTGATCTGAAGACCTTTTCCTAAATTCTTGAAGAATTCTGAAAAATTTTATGTTGCATGCTGTTACACCTCTAGTTCCCATAGGAGAGGTAAAATCACAGCCTCCACTTTTCAAAAGGAATCCCGGCCAAGGCCCTTATTAGGATAATTTATAGGTCCAATTCACTCAGTCTGAATGAGTCCAACTTCAATATATGATTATGATTCTGACAACTCTAATTCAGAAGACTACTATATAAACTTATCTTAAAGTCGTGAACCTATTTACAAAGACTAGAGATGAGGAAATCCCATAAAAAATCTACTTTAAGTGTGACTCATGTATCTTTATGTCATGTATATATACTTTAAATTTGCTTTTGTGTTATGCGTCTGTTTGGAATCTTTACTTTTGTGTTTGTAACAATTATTTTAGTTTGTTTGTCGTATTATAACCCCAGAGTCTATATGAACCAAACTTTGCCAAGTGACAAGGGCAAAAAGAGTTGTATGAACTCTCTTGTATGATATCAGTTCAAATCCCAAGATAGATACCTAAAGAAGAACTTGCTCAATTGATGTCGCTTGAATGGATCACTAATTATGAAAAACAATTTCATGAAGTCTAAAAAGATTTTTACACCTCTACACCTCCAACCTTGGGAGAAGACTCTCAGATGGTATGGTAAAAAGTATTTTTACCTGACCAGGCCAAGAAGGACCTTCAGTTCCTTCTGCACACATCTTGTCTATCACTCTAGCATATGTACCATATATCTAAGCGAGATCCTCCAATCACTTGAGTAGATCAGAATGCAAAACCCTGTTATGTGTCTTACATAAATGCCCATTTTCTATGGGATCATACATCAGAAATGTGTGATCCTAATAGTGAATGTGAACACCTTATTGGTGGGAAAATTCATATGATGATGAAGATGAGCCTGGATGGACCTATCATTTGAGATATGTTCCAAAAAAAAAACGAAAAGTTTGTACATCTTCTTATTCTTAGAAGAACCATCGACATTATCATGGTGATAATGATCATGACCCAAAATGAAATTCTAGAAAATGAAAGTTTTTTGTTCCCGTTGTTCCTTCTAATGAGCTATCTTTTTATGACTTGCTCAAACACACGGGTTACGAAGATCTTCTTTCCAGAAAAAATCCACCAGTCATTCAGCCACCTTCACATCAACTTATTCCTTGTATTGGGATGATGGATCCTTATAATCAAGAATTCCCACCTCTCAAGAGAAGAACCAATAGACAAACAGAAGTTTCAATAACACCTTTTTTTGTCCCTCCGGAAATCTCCCATATTGGTGGTGTCAAACTAATATCTGTTGCTGAAGAGGTTCTAAACTGGCAAACACAAAATGCAATTTTTCGGAATAGAGCTTTAACAAAAATTGACTCAAAACTTGATCTATTAACTCTCAAAATTGATACTCTGACGAATTGATTGGATCACGTTTCTAATTAGGTCAAATAATTTTACATGACTTTGTCTTCTCAGGTTTTTGAAATAGATGCAGGATTAAAACACTTCATTAAAAAAAATGTATTGGATAAGAATTCACCCAAAAAAAAAAGAAACAAGATTTGTCACAAATTCTTAACAATCAGTCATTATTATCTGATATGGTTTTCATACACGTTGAGTATTATTGGCGTTCCTCAAATTCTATTGGGAGAATTACAATCAAGTCTTATAAAAGAGAAATAATTATCAAAAGTCTCAATAACAACCTTAAACCGTCTATAATGACAAGTCTTATAGTGAGAATGATAACTTTTGAAACTTGTTTTTTAAATATTTTCTTTGTTTAGTACCTTATTGTAATTCTCCCAATTCCATTTTCTTCGCGTCAGCCATCACGTGGGCTCATGCATGGCTGGACCCTCAAACTGTGCAGTGCTGTACTTGTACGGTGTTACTGTGCGGCGCTTGTCACCCTTTTCTGTCGGCAGGGGTTTGGTGTCATGTTGATTGTCAATGATAATTTATGAGTACTTTATTGGTATCTTTAGCTCCTATAAATGTGCTGATGGTGTTAATAAGACAAAATTAAGTATTTAATCAAAAAGGTACTTGTAAAATAGTTTCAGATAAAAAATGTTTGGGAATCTCAAAAAATATTTAAAAATATTTTCATTAAAATTATTATCATTTATTCAATTCAGAATCCGTAAAATTATTTTTGAAAAACTAATTCAAATGTCCCAATAATGTGTTTTACACGTTGGATGTTTAAGTCAATATTCGGTTGAATTTTTTCTCATGACTATTTTATCCTTGTTAATTTTGTTACGCTCCAAAAATACACATGCTGTAAATAAATAAAAAGGATTGAAGTACAAATTGAATTTGAAAGTTTTTACTCAAAAATATCTGACACCTGAAAGTATTTTAAATGCAAATTTGCTCTGAAATTTAAAATCATGACAATTTTGTCTCTTATAGTAAAAAAAAAAACTCATATTGACCATCAAAATAACAAGATTTATTGTTAATATTTTCAATAATAAAGAGTAAAAATACTATAATTTTATACTCACAAAAATTTCGAGATGTCCAACATTTCTAGATGAAAACTTTTAAAATAAATTTACACCTCAACAAATGAAAAGAAAAAAAAACCCGAATTATGTCACCGCTTCTTGCCATTGCTGTCACGGTCCAGTTACTGAATCGCCATCTGTTTATTCACCCTCGCGCCATATTCAGCTTAGCTCATGGCACTTCCACTTCGGATGACGCATTGCTTGGTGTAAATATCAAACATGCCCTAATGCCAGTCTGTGCGCTCTTCTAGTCCTTTTTGGTGAATATATATGGACTTCTGTCTTGGGCTATACATACAGACCCAAGCTCCAGCCCATCAAGGCCCATGGGCCTCTTTATGGAAAGGAAGCCCTGCAGAATGCTACGGGCCTTCAATACCCTTTCATTACACACAATTTTCCATCGCATCTCTATAGTTGGGAATGCATTAGCTCCAAGCAGAGAAGCTTACCAACAACAACGGATGCTGAAGGATAAGGAACTGAAGGAAAAATTACACATGGAGAAATATTTACAGTGAGATATTTTGATTCCTCACAAAATCCAAGTATCCCACCAAGAGATGAAAACAGGTGGGGAGGTGCAGCTGGAGCTTACGAAAATAAGGAACTGAAGGAACATACTGAACTGTGGAAATGCAATTGCAGCTTTTTATTGGTAAGGAGCGAAGGGAAAAAAAAAAAAAACTGCTCCTTCAATTCAAGCACAGTCTTCACCCGTTTTGATTTTGATTGATCTGCGTGTGTAATTTTTCACTGCGTGTCATATAATTTACTGTACATAATAACGTCGCGTTACGGATGACTCGGAGGCGGAGCAAAATGACAAGAAAGAAGAAAACAGGAGAAGGTGGTGGGTGATTAAAGAGATGTTTGGTAATCACAAAAAATATTTTTAAAAAGTATTTTTATACAGGTTAAGATAAAATTACTCTTATATATTTTTTTCTTATTTCATAAAATTATTTTAAAAAATATAATTTGGTTTTCTTCCCAGTACTCTTTAAGAAAGAAAGAGGAGAGGGGGACCCATGTAGAAGTGTTTGGCTGCTTATTTTCCTCGGCTTTCTACAAGATGAGCCTTGGAGCCGCCTCTTCCTTCCTCTTCTTTTTCTCTGTTTTTTACTTCCATTCAATTCCCTTACCAAGTCCCAGATGCGTCGAAACAGATTCCAAAAATTAGAACGGGAGAAAGAAAATAATGCTACATCCGCTGTTTAATATAACGACTAATTAACTAATGTAAATAGATTAAAAAAACTAGTTAAGTGAGTTGTTTATAATAAGTAGGTTATGTTTTTATTAAAATATCTTTGGTAATTACTGCAAGTGGATGGATGAAGCTGAAGATGGTGAATCCGAAATCTTGAGGTGGTCAATCTGGAGATTCTCGACCTCACGCTTCTTGATATCACCATAGATTCTGTTGGCATAGAATTTGCCCCAGTTGTATTCTCTGTATCTCGCAGGGTTCTCCTTGTTCACAAGCCCCACCAATCAATGTCCTGCCCCGTCTCTGTTCATCAGGACTAAGCTGGAACGGGCCTATCCTAGTCCCGTCTCATAAATAGCCCTGGCTGTCATGGTCTAGTTACTGAATCGCCATCTATTGATTCTCCCCCGAGCCACATTCAGCTTAGCTCATGGCACTTCCCCTTCGGATGACGCATTGCTCGGTGTAACTATCACGCAGGCCTAAGGCCAGTCTGCGTGCTTTTCTAGTCCGTTTCGGGGAACACTTATGGACTTTTGTCTTGGGCTGTATGTGTAGACCCAAGGCCTTAGCCCATCAAGGCCCATGGGCCTCTTTATGGAAAGGAATCCCTACAGCATGCTACTGACCTTTGATCCCCTTTTCATGGCACCCAATTTTCCATCGCATCTCTCTGTATGTGTTCACTCCAAATAAAGAAGCCTACCAACAGCACAAGCTGAGTCTCGTAAAAGGAAATTGATTTTTCTTCGTTAAGAATAAGAATTTAGCAGATGAATTACACAGTGAAAAATTACACATGGAGAAAAATTTAGAGCAAAATATTTTTATTCTTCACAAAATCCCTCTATCCCACCAAGAACCGACAGAACAAAGATGAAAATAGATGGAGAAGTGATGCTGGAGCTTACGAAAATAAGGAACTGAAGGAACACAGTGAATTGTGGTAATGCAATTGCAGCTTTTTATTGGTGAGGAACGAAGGGGGAAAAAAATCTGTTCCTTGAATTCAAGCACAGTCTTCCCCCATTTTGATTTTGATTGATGTGCGTGTGTAATTTTTCATTTTCACTGGGTACCGTATAATTTACATTACATAATAACGCTGCGTCACGGATGATTCTGAGGAGGAGGAAAATGACAAGAAGAAAACAGGGGAAGGCGGTGGGTGATTAAGAAAGAAACAGGGGAGGGGGGCCCCATGAAGAAGTGTCTGTGTCTGGCAGCTTTATTTTGCTTCGCGGCAGTCCGCTAACATGGGCATTCCCACGTTGAGACTATTTTGCGTTTGTTTTTATTTTTCTGCATTTGTTTGGCGTCTTGTGGGGGTTGTCCTTTTGGCTGGAATTTTGTCCACGTGAGGCAGCCAAACTTTTCATAGCAAAAATTGCAATTCCTATAAAAAAATAACTATTAAAAAATCTTACTAACAATCGAAAAATTGTTGTTTCATATAGTTGAACTTTATTATTATAGGTTATTCTATTGTTAATGAGATTTTTTAGTGATTATATTGATTTTTTAAGACTTTATGGTAATTATCTATGTTTATATTTATCTATTCAATTATATTATTTATAAATCATAGTTAAAATTTAAAGATTTATTAATATTATTAAATAAAATTTGGAAATTCATTTGTGTTTTTTTAAATATGGCTAATCTAATTAGGTTATATTTGAGGCAGTCTAATTAGTATAGTTGTCTTTTTAAATATCTTTTTCCCATTCGTGTGGCGAGTTGTACGCACCTATTGCTAACTTTATCAAACTTTGATGTTAAATTAGTACCCCAAAAAAAAAGTTTATTTTTATAGTTGGTTCAGTGGGCGTTGAGAGCGGCGGAGGCAGGGGATTCACTCACTTCCTTGGCTTTCTGGAAGATAAACCTTGGAGCCGTCTCTTCCTTCCTCTTCTTTTTCTCCGCTTCTTACTCCCGTTCAATTCCCTTATCAAGTCGCAGATGCGTCCACACAGATTTCAAAAATTAGAAAGGGAGAAAGAAAATAATACTATCTTTTGTCCTAATTATAAGAACCAATTGATTAATTTGAAGAGATTAAAAAAATAAGTTAAGATAGTTATTTATAATAAATATATATTGTTTTTTCTAAAATATCCTTATTAATCAATTGTGTTGGTTAAAATTACCATTATTAAAGGTGTGGACTGGATTAGATGGAACCTCACCCATGAGGCAGGACGCCAGTTTACTAAGCGAATACCTTGGAAGACACTCTTTGGATACATATGTTGGGACATCTGGACATCTCGATGTGGTAGAATGTTTAGTGATCGAGAATTCAGTAACAGGAGAGATGCAAATGACAGCTTCTTTAGAGCTTGTTTGGATTACAATTTAGCAAGCAAATGTGAAGTTTACAGGGTGGAGTCTACTCCGAGGCAAGTGATGGAGGCTACCGATGTTTCTTTTGTTAAGCTAGAAGTGGATGGTTCGGTTCTCAGGAATGGGCTCAGCGGCTGTGGAGGAGTACTCAAAGACTATTCAGATAACTGGATATGTGGTTTTTGTGCTAAGCTTACAAATGTACCTCCAACCATTGCGGAACTAATGGGGATACTGCACGGATTGAATTTAGGTTGGACTAGAGGTCATCGAAAGATTCTTATTTACTCAGACAGCATGGAGGCTATCAATTTGGCGACTCGGGGATGTGAAGGAAGTTACCATTTTAAAGATTTAGTTGATGATGTCAGGTTTACTATTAATAGAGACTGGTGTGTTGTCTTTTGTCATGTAGGAAGGGAATCGATCCCTCTTGCTGATTCTTTAGCTAAGTACGCCCATAGGATTGACGAAATTTTCTGCCTGTTTGATCACCTCCCTCCCGACTTATCTGAGACGGATGGGGAGTAGTCTGTAGGGGCTGTTTTTGTTTTTTGCGTTGTTTTCTGTAGTTCCTTCCTGTTGTCCTTTTTTATTCAAAAAAAAATACCATTATTAAAAGAACTATCTTAAAAAAATACATAAATACTAGAGATAAAGTGGATTAGGCTCTTATATTTAGGACAAAAATAAAAGTCAAACAAGGTTTTATATTAAGAACCGGAGATAACACTTACTCTAATCCTTAATATAAAAACTGATTTGACTTCTATTTTGATCCTAAAAAGATTTCAATTTATTTTATTTTTTATATTTATTTATTTATTTAAAATAATCCTTATAATAATACTACCCCCAGTTCTAATTATAGGAGCTAGTTGACTAATTTGAAGAGATTAAGAAAATAAGTTAAGTTAGTTATTTTTAATAAATAAGTGTTGTTTTTCCTAAAATATCCTTGTTAATCAAGTGTATTGGCTAGAACTACCATTGTTAGAAGGACTATATTGAAAAAAAAATATATAAATATGAGAGATAAAGTGGATTAAAATATTATATTTAGGATCAAAATAAAAATCAAACAAGATTTTATATTAAAAACCGAAGGTATTATTAGTTATAACTAATACACTTCGTTAGAAAGTATATTTTATGAAAGACAATATTTATTGATTATAAATAACTAGTTTAATTTATTTTTTTTAACCTATTTAAATTAGTTAAGGGTTGAACTGGTGCTTGCGAGTTGGGAGTTGGAATGTGACCGAAAATAAGAGATTTATTAGTACCATTTGGGGATGATAATACATGGACATAAACTAGATAGAGTTTCCAAAGCAGCCGATTTATCGATCATATGCGGCCATTATTACTGCAAGTGGATGGATGAAGCTGAAGACGGCTAATCCGAAATCTTGAAGTGATAAATCTGGAGATTCTCGACCTCACGCTTCTTGAAATCACCATAGATTCTGTTGGCATAAAACTTGCCCCATTTGTATTCTCTGTATCTCGCGGGGTTCTGCTCGTTCACAAGCTCCTCCAATGGCTTAACCATTACATTGGGAGCTGGGAAGAAGAAGAACGGAATCGAAATCCTCTCCTTCTCGCCGTTCACTACCGCCCTGTGCTCCACACTCTCATACTTATCATTGCTCCAAACCTGCACATGCAATTACGCCCATATCACTAAACAAAGAACAGATATGAAATAGATTACATGTCGATCTTTTCTGACACAATTAACTAACATGTACCTGAAGAAGGTCGGCGACATTGACGACAATGGCTTGAGGGAATGGTTTAACAGGAATCCACTCACCGTCTGATTTTCTCTTAACCTCAAGTCCGACAACATCGTTTTGGGCGAGCAGAGTCAACGCACCAGAATCCTTGTGCCTCCCAACTCCCAGAGCCAAGTGAGGAAATGGGCATGGAGGATAGTAATTGAGTCGCAATACGCTCAATTGTTTCTCCTGGAAATATCCATGGAATCTCTGAGCTGGTAAGCCCAAGCTCAGCGCAACTAGCTCCAGTAACTTGTATGCCACCCTCTCTATTTCCCGACCATACTGTTCCACTGTCTCCCTGTATAGGCAAGTATATGTTTTTATTAAGAAAATGAAAATCTGTGTAAAGTTTTCTCAGATGCTGCTGAAATTACCTGAATTCAGGTGGGTATTGGGGCAATCGGTTGGTGATCGTCTTCGTTTCCGGGTCATGGAGATCAGGAGAAACTGGAAATTCCAAAGAGTTTTTAAGAAGATAATCGTACACTTCTTTCCAGTCCCTGACGTTCTTAGTGTGCTCGCCGTCGTAGTACCCAAGTGGGTTCACTTCGTCTCTCTTGACTTTCTTCTTCTCCTCCATGCTCTGATCGAAGAATTTCTTGGCACAGGTCTCGATCTTCCTGTGTAATTCCACGGGCACGCCGTGATTGATGATTTGGAAGAATCCCCAGGCCTCGCACGCACTGCCCACCTGAGATACCAGCTCTTCGACGTTGCCGAGGGAGAGATCGATTACGGGGATTTCGCCGGCGACGGCGTCGGCATCCACCTTTTCAAGGTTGGGACGGTGTTCTGGGGATTGTACATAGGCTGGATCGATATCTCCCATGTCTCACAGATCTCTTGCCCCTCTTTCAACAAATTGAATCTATATCCCCATATATCATGGCAGTGGTGAAAACAGGGTTCATGTTTTGGCCAGCGAGGAGCGCAAATTTTGTTTGCTCCCCCGTTGTGAACCTGGTCGTATAAAGCACTGAAGTGCATTTTTTTAGCAAGCCTGGGCGGATTGAGTCCGGTGAGGGTCAGTACATGTTTTTAGTAGAACACTAGAACATGCTAGATTAATTTAAATAAATTCAAAAAATTTATTAAGTTAATTATTTATAATAAATAGGTGTTATTTTTTTAAAACATCTTTACCAATAATATGTATCAGCAATAACCATCATTTAGTAAAACTTTTAATATATACAACTATTACTAAAATAAATAAATAAATATAAAAAATAAAATAGATTTAAATTTTATATTTAATTGAATTAAAAATCAATCTAACTTCTGTGTTAATAGTAAAAACACTTAAGAGGTGCTTTGAACCCATGATTTTGTTAACTATGAGTTAACTGTTTACCAACTCAATTAATCTTCCTGAGCCTAAGTGCATCTTTTATCTGGAAGTTGACTGTCCTTTGTTAGGGTTAAGAAAAAATGCTGACAAAAAGCGCCGACCTGCGACGCCGCCCATTTTGGAGGTGTCCAACTTGAGTTTTTTTTTTAATATAATTGTAAATGTAAATTTGTAAATATTTTTAGAGCAAGAGAAAAATTCAATACAGTCCAAAAGTTAAATTTTTATAATGAAAAAATTTAAATAATTTTAAATTGAAAAAATATAAAATAGAAGTTTAACAGCATATATTCTAAATCATTAGAAAGACCTAATTTAATTTTTGTAATGTACTCTGTGGCAAAATTTAGTGAAAATCATGTGATATCAAATGGGCGAAATAGATTCCATGGATGGCTCCGCCCCTCCCGTGATCTGACAAGTGACAAGCATATAAAAATTGTGCGGCTCACCTAGCCACGTCGGACGTGGCGGTTGGCAACTACGTGCGACTTCCATCGCCCCAGGTCTTTTAAGTTTTGATTTTAAAGAGTTATTTATAATATATTTAATGTTTGTTTTTTAATTTTACTTTTATTCAATTGTTTGAAAGGGAAGGGTAACGGAGAGATGTGATTATGGGGGTGTTTGGATAAACCCAAACCATGGTTTGGAGAATAGTTTATGGAGAATAGCTTCTGGGAAGAATAGATTTTGAAAGAATAGATTTTCTGAAAAAGTGATTCTGATCAAGTGAGAGTGTTTGGATAGTTGTTGTTAGAAATGCTTTTTTATATGTAGAAATTACTAAAAAGGACATAAATTTAAATGATAATTACATATAAAATATATTTCATAATACTCCTCCGGTTCTTAATATAAGACCCATTTAACTAATTTGATTAGATTAAGAAAGTTAGGTAAATTAGTTAATTATAAGAAAAGTGACACATTTTTCCTAAAATACCATAATCATCTTTTTTAATACCCCTTCTCCCTCTTCTATTTGATTATGGTTGAGGGAGTATCTATAAGGGTAATTTAGAGAAAATTGATAAATATGAGAAATGAGTCTTTTATTTAGGACCAAAACCAACTCAAGAATTGGGTCTTATATTAAGGACCGGAGGAGTATATGTTTATTTGAAGTAATAAATTTTTTAATAATATATATTTTGGTAACATAATAAATAAGACATAAATAATATAAATCATAAATAATTAATGTGTATATATATTTATAAATAATTACAATATTTTTAGGAAAATGATTTATTTTGCTAATAAAAAAATATTATTATTTATTAAAGATTTTAAACATGAATATTATTTTGCCAATAAAAATATTATTATTTATTAAAGTACTCCCAAGCTTCGAGCTTTCCCTACTTCCTTCCTTATCCCCTTCTGTTCATCTTTCCTATCTTTACAGCTTTGTTGCACTCTGTGCTTGTCTGTTTCTTCTGATTTCTTGCAGTGAAGTCCCTCTATTTGATAAACAACAAAAAACAAAGTCACTCTGTCTCCTTCGTTGAACCCTCACAGCATACTGCTAGCAATGATAATGGACTACACACCGCCTCCGTTTGACGACGGCTTCACTGCCGAGAAGCTCTTCTGCCAAGGTTACTCCTACACTTATGACGACATCATTTTCCTCCCTCACTACATTGACTTCCTTACTGATGCCGTTCAGCTTGCTACCAGAGTCAGTCATAATGTGCCTCTAAATATCCCCCGTGTCGCTTCTCCGATGGACACCGTCTCTGAAGCTCACATGGCCGTCGCCATGGCTACCTTTGGTGGTATTGCTTTTATCCACTCTAATACGACGCCGTCCGATCAGGCTGCCATGGAACGTTCCGCTAAGTCGCGCCGAGTGCCGATTCTCTCCAGCCCTGTCTTCAAACCACCCTATGGGAGGATTGAGTCGTTGGATGATTTTGGCGACTCACCGACGGCACAGCACGAATGGGAGAAGAGGCGACGGCACAGGAGAAGAGAAATGAGAGAAGAGGCCTTCGTTAAGCTTAGAATGGGAGAAGAGGTGCTTTTTCATCGTTGGGAGCTACTGACAGGAGTAATAATTAATCCAGCGACTTTGTTACTCCTCAAAAGCGACCCGCGTGAGGCTTAAGCCCAAACCATGGTTTGCCTGCTCAAAACCAAGGTTTTGTTGGAAACCAAGGTTTTTTAAAAAAAGTTGGTGTTTGGCAATCAGCCTCCCCAAACCATGGTTTGGGGTCCAGAAGCACTTCTGGGACAATTGCCAAACACCCCCATATGTAAATATGGAGATGGTTAATTGGCGGTACCCACCGAGGAAATGTCGAATGCCCAGTTGGAGGAGTTTTTCCCGTCTCCCTAAGCTACGAACTGATCCTGAGGGCATGTTTAGAAAACCATAAAAATATTTTTAAAAGCTTTTTTTTTGTTAAATTGATACAAACTCCTACGTATGTTTATTTTGCATATCATAAAATTATTTTTGAAATCATAATTTTATTTTTATCCAAACACTTTCTAAGAGAGAGAGAGCATGAGCTTTTAGTGGGACAGAGGGAGAACGCGAGCACTTATATCTGTGAAGCTTCTTTAATGCCACGTCACTCTCTCGCATCATTTAATTGTTAACCGTGCTTGGAAGAGATGAGCATCAAATTTTAGTGGTATGAATTTAATAATTTGTTTTTATTTTATAAGTTAACATTTTTATAATAATTTTATATAAAAAATCAAATATTAATCTAAATTTTTTTTTAAAAAAAAGGAGATGAGAGATCCTCCCCCTGTTTGTTCCTAATCAACTTCTCGAATAATCAAACTCTGTGTTTTGAACGAGAGACAATTTTATTCAGCCAACAAACTCGGAGAGGAAGCCTCGAAGCCCAAGACACTAAAACAAACAAAACAACAACACCAGAAACAACAAAAAGGCCCAAAACACGCCTTTCCAAATTTCGGCTTCATGGTGAGAGCACAGCACCATTTCTAAATAGATTTCTTAAATTAGAAAAAGATAAGGAAAATAATCCCGGGGTTGATAATACCCGACGCAGACACAGGATATATGGATGGATGGTGGTGAAGATGGCTAATCCAAAGCCTTGAAGTGGTGAATCTGGAGATTCTCGACCTCGCGCTTCTTGAACTCACCGTAGGCTCTGTGGGCATAGAACTTACCCCAGTTGAATTCCCTGTACCTTGCAGGGTCCTGCTCGTCCACAAGCTCCTCCAATGGCTTTATCATTACATGCAGAGCTGGGAAGAAGAAGAACGGAATTGATATCCTTTCCTTCTCGCTGTTCACCACCGCCCTGTGCTCCACGCTCTCATACTTATCATTGCTCCAAACCTGCACAAATCCCCCGACACGACCATGAACAAACAAAGACACGTACTTTTGCTCTTATCAAGTTATCTATCTATGATGATGATATACCTGAAGAAGGTCGCCGACATTAACCACTAGGGCATGTGGGACTGGTTTCACAGGAATCCACTCGCCGTCAGATTTTCTCTTTACCTCAAGTCCGATAACATCGTCCTGGGCCAGCAGAGTGAGAGCACCAGAATCCTTGTGCCTCCCAACTCCGAGAGCCAAGTGAGGGCAAGGACATGGAGGATAGTAATTGAGCCGGAGGATGCTCACTTGTTTCTCCTGGAAGTATCCATGGAATCTCTGAGCTGGTAAGCCCAAGCTTAACGCAATGAGCTCCATTAACTTGTATGATACCTTCTCCACTTCACGTCCATACTCTTCCAATGTCTCCCTGCCATAGACATGCAATTTCATATTTTTATTAAGAATGGAAATCTTTCCGTAATGTTTTTCTCAAATGCTGCTGAAATTACCTGAATTCAGGTGGGTACTGGGGCCATCGATTGGTGATTGTCTTCATTTCCTGGTCCTTTGGGTCAGGAGAAACTGGGAATTGCAATGAGTTCTTAAGAAGAAAACCATACGTTTCTTTCCAGTCCCTGACGTTCTTAGTATGCTCGCTGTCGTGGTACCCCAACGGGTTCACTTCGTCTCGTTTGACTTTGATCTTCTCCTCCTTGCTTTGACAGAAGAACTTCCTCGTACAGACGTCGAGCTTCCTCTGCAATTCGACGGGCACACCGTAGTTGATGATTTGGAAGAACCCCCATGCCTTGCATGCACTGCCCACCTGAGAGACCAGCTCTGCCAGGTTCCCATGGGAGAGATCGATGACGGGGATTTCGCCGGCGACGGTGTCGGCGTCCACCGTTTCAGGCTTGGGACGATGGTCTGGGGATTGTAGGAAGGCTGGATCAATGGCTGGGTGAATGTCTCCCATGTCTGATAGATTCCCTGCCCTTCCCCTCAAAACGCTGAATCTATATATCATGCCAGGAAGTGGAAAACTGAAAATGTTATCAACGTGATTTATAAATTCTAAGGTCCACTTAAAATTGAAATTGTTTGTGCGTGGGCTGGCAGGCGCTTCTCGCCAAATGTTCAGTGGGACCACTCACACTGAGCCATTCGTACCACTTTAATAATTTGTGTTAGCAGTATATGGCTGGGAATCGGTTGATGCTATGTGCCCGTTAGTGATCCGTCATTTTTTTGTCCGTAAATAAATAAGAAAAAAAAATTCAACGTTAAATATTAAAAATATAGTAATGTCATCAGCTCGGTCAACTATTATATTATTATGCCACGTGTTATGCCACAGCATCATTCTTATTGGGAAAACAAAGAAACCTCTCCTCCTTTATGGTCATTCCCATCCATAACAATTAGCAACTTTTTTTAGTACTTGTTTGGAATCATAACAGCATTATTAAGAAGCTGTTCTTTTAATAATGATTTATGAAATATGAAATAAATTTGTGGAAAATATTTTATCACAACTTACTCGATCATAAGTAGTTATATAAGGATTTTCTAACAAGGATTAACCTGTTTTTTTTGGGGGGGGGGTCCTGTCCCTTCAATTGACGACTGTGCTATGGCCCCCTGACTCATCCGTGCAGATTTAATAATGTGGAACAGCAACAGTAGGGTGTTGGCGAGAAAAAAGACAGCCGAAGGGAGAAATTACTGCGTGCAGTGGAATTACCTTCTCATTGGTGCTCTCCCCAGTTAAAGTAGCCAGCTCATGTAATTTTTGGGGAAGAATGAAAAAAAGAAAGAAAGAAAAGAAAAGAACCTGAAGATTGTTAAATCTTAAATCAAGTTTGTTTTTCAAAGTTTAATAGGTTTTAACTACACCTAATTTGTAAATAACAACATATTTTTATGAAAAATTTTAATCTGAGATTTAGTATTTTTTATGTTCTACTTCTGCCATTCTCCCTAAATTCAGCATCAACGTTGGGAGTGGGATTGCAGATATAATCATTTTGGGAACGAAATGAATGTTTGTGGGACCCACGATTTATTATTTCTGTGATCGTGTTGGGATTGGGATCAGACAACGTGCGCAAAAAAGGTGAGGCTCATGTAGTGTTATTATCCCAAATTTTCTTTCACAGTTGGGAGAGGAAAATAATTTCTCAAAACTTGTCCCTGTTCTCACTCACCACACACTGTCGGACCATCCTTTTCCTGCTTTTGATTATATTTTGAGCACGAAAATGCCATCAGAAACTACCTGATTTTCTAATCTCTCTGTTACATCAATACTATTTTCATATAAATTATAATTATAATACTTATAGTTAAAAATTAAAAATAAAATAAAAAGAGCTTGGGTTTTCTTAAAGAAAACTAGATTTTAGTTTTAACTTGTTATTATTTTTATCTTAACTTTTTTTTTTATTATTGTTTTAGTTTGTGAGGTGCTACATTTTGCCAGCACCCACGGACCATCCGGTTCCAACCACACAACACAGATTTGCCGTGTGGCTGGTGTGCGCCTCAAAAATTAAAAGGAAAGGGAAAAAGAACCAGAGATACAAGGAGAACGGTTCGAAAACAAATTATCAAGTGTATACATTTCTTCCTGCTTCATTTTCAGGCGTAGAAGTGATCCGAATGGGGTTCAATCAACAACGTCACACTTCGAAAAATCAAACCTGGTTGCGTAGTGTCATGTCATGTTCCTTCTACTTCTAAAATTTGACTATTTACACTAAAATCTGATGTGCGAGAAGAGTAGGATAATAGATAAAAGCATGGTTGCGTTCAAGCAGCAGCGTTCATAGAACTTGAAAAGACAACATGGGATAAGAATTGCAGCCCATCCTGGACTTTCTCTACTGCCATTTTTTGATCGGAGTGAAGATGTTCGGAGAGGGCACCCGCTTTTTCCTGAATTGAAGTCCCCGGATGAACTTCGTGAGACTCAGCAATAGCACTTTTAATGGCTGCTTGATATGCCTCAGTTACGTCAGATATTCCTGTTAAGACATTAACATAACTTGTAACTACCGCTTGTAAATTAAATCCTGATAATACTATATGGAATGACAAACAAGAAGTATTTAGGTGAGTGCTATTAGATTCTTCAATAAATATGTATATATGTGAGGACAAAAAAAATCTCTTCTGGTGGGGATGCCAAGATCTCAGTACTGTAGGCATCATTATTTGGAAATTTACACTGACACCTAACTGGAATGCCATCAATATGATTACAATCCGGGGTGCACGTGATAGACAACTAACCTGTAATAAAACTGTTGGAAACTGCTTCCACATATCCTATCATTGTTTGGGCATTTACTCTGATCATCTTAGCTTTTTCAAGGACATCCTCAGGCCACTCAATGTTCAACTTCTGCTCATCATCGTCTTCATCCTTGGCTTTGTTAGCAGCAGATATGATGGATTTGCCGATGATCAACAGTTGAGACACCGCAAAACAGCACATTTCTGATAGTCTCTGCAAAGAAAAGCAAACTGTCTCGCTCGAATTTCCAACAAACTTCAGAAGTTGAAATAAGGAATTTTAAAGATAACAGAACTTATTCATAATATTACAGTAAATTGAAATATATTTTCTCATACATGAACACCCTCTGAATGAAGAGATTCTAATCTTCTGGCAGTTTTGTGAATGATATCATTGACAGTTAGTCCACCCAAGGTGCTTGTAAATCTGCAAAACAATTATAGGAAGACCAGTTAGAGCATGTAACATAATGAAGACCTCACATTCAATTCAGCTTCGTTTTCTAGTTTGTTCATACTCGTGTGTCTAATATCCTACATATTGAAATGCAAATTTGAGCACATTAGAAATGGAACAGATTTAATTCTCTGGTACATCGTAACAGTGATGGGTGATAAAAGTACAAATAATCAAGGAGGGAAGGGGTTAGATACCCCGCAGCCATTTCAGCAGCATTGCGGACACTTGCGTCATGTAAATTCTTCATCTCATCACTGCTCCCCTCATTTCCTTTTTCTACTTTCTTTCCTTTGCTTAAATCAACATTGATTCCATCATTTTCAGCACTCAGATTAAAAATTTGTTGGACCTCTTTAAGCTTCCCATCGTATAAAGATTTTTGTTCCAGTGATAACTTTGTTTTCCTTCGGTTGAATAACAGGGCATAATGACTAGACAATGCCTCCAGTTCCTGGCAGTATCACACACATATTAAATGTTTCGCTAAAGACACAATATCAACAATGATAATTTAGTATTGTGACAAGGTTACCTCCAACTGCTCTGGACCTCCGTATATGTAAAAGCATCGATCAAATGTCATTTCCTCTAATGATTGATCGTCATCTTTTTGTTCTTCAGCTTCTTTATCAGCCCTCTCAACCTCAATTCCAGTTTCAGTAATTAGCAAGTCCATTGTCTCCTTACCAACATATTCTAGTACTTGCATTCCCTTTGCAGTAAAAGCTTTACCACTCTGTCACATGACACATGATGGCAAAAAGTAAGCTCATAATTTTAAAGCAGTGAATATCATACGAAAAATGACCAAAAGTTTTACAAACCTCTAATAGGGATGGCACACCAGAACCAGCCGTTGCTGGTGCAACTTGCTGCACAGAACCTGCAAGATTTGCAGCTGACCTGAAGAACATAAATATCTATTATTTTTAGTATTTTAGTTTAATGGCCCAATAGACACAACAATCTGCCATATGGTAAGAAACAACTGTCTTCCTTTCCAACACCAACAAAGCATACTTTTAACTTTTAACACGTTAGTGACACCTATCAAAGAAAATGAGAGACAGAATTCTCGTGAACTCTGAACTCGTAGGAAAGCAGATAAATACACTGACATAAAATAAACAATAAATAGCTTTTCTCACTCAACAAAATAAGCCAGAATATGTTTAAGACCTATTAATTAAACATTGATCTAACAACATTTAGGATCAAGTTTTAAACTCGCTAATTTTGTTAGGTGGCTTCAAAGGCAACTGCAGAGCAAAATTAGTCATTCAACATAGACTGAAATCTGTACTCCGCAAATAATAAATGCAACTAAATAAAAGCATAGACATGAAGGACTCCGCTTTTGGGAATCCAAATCAGCAAAGAATACAGTGACCATTGACTGCACCAAGTTGTAGTTTGTACACCTTCACCAGCACAACTCGAATGTTTTTCACAGGAATTAATAATACCTTTGAACTAAATCACTGCCCTCTTTCCATGCACTTCCTAAAGCAGTCCATGCTCCTGATGTAAAATTCTCCACGGAATTATCAAACACCTTCAAACCCTGCAAACATTATGGAGTTATGCTTAAAGCAAAGAAAATAGTAGTGAGAATTTGCAGGCACAATAACAAAATTACAAAGGTATGTTTTGCAGCTATTTCAATTGTTCAACTACATCAAATCATCAGGTCTCTTCATTTTTTTCCGAACAATATGGCCTACAATTTGTCACAATTCTAAGGTAATAGAATAAGTCCTCACAAGGAGAGAGAAAGTGGGAGATGCATAAGAGGATAGATTCAAGGCTTATTTCAAGCAATAATTTCACGGGCAACTAACTTGGTAGAAAATATATAAATCCAAAATTCAAGCAGAAGGGATTGCAAACTGTAGATTTCACATTCACTAATTTGCTTTTGTATGAAATCCACTAAAGATATACCATGCCGACATCAATGGGGAAAAATCAAAGCGTCCCTTTATGCCCTACCTGGCTAAGAATTGAGTCATCACTAGCTTTCTCCAATTTTTCCAGAGCAGATTGTCGTAGTTTGTCATTCTCATCTTCACTTTCCCTTTTAGTTAAAGCTACGTCTTCCCCTTCCGTCTCTTTAGAAGATTCTAAATCTTCAGAAGTGTTTTGCATCTCAGCAATGGTCTTGGATGCTGTCTGAGCAACTGCAGCAGCCTGTGTGGTAAAATGATATTGAAAAGAATACTAAATTCCAAATTGAGTTACAAAAAGAACATCACTACGCACATCTTAGGATCTGTAAGTTTGCATATAAACCCCAAAATACTAACAGTCAGGGAAAAGCAATTAACTCTTATTTCTCCCAGTCAAGGACAAATATACAAGTATAAGGTGCTTATGTTTCGAGCTCATACATAAGTATCAGCCCCAATCCTTCAAAGTGGATCCAACAAGATTCAACTCGCATACCATCGAATGTCTACTAGGTGCTCTCAGTATTTTTTTGGGCCCCCTTCTCCCTCTCGTTTCTTCCAACTCTGTTGCTTTGCTTGAAAAATTTTACCTAATTGTTTGCCATGATGCCTTGTACTGAGAATTTGATGGTAAAAATCGAACTCCAGGAACAATAGAAGTATACACAACATTCAAATTGAGCTAAAATGATTGAGGCAGCTAATTATACCACCCTTGAGTCCAGAAAAACTAAAAATTAAACTCTACTGTATGGCGGATGCAATTGCCAATCATTTCAACATGCATCATGAGAAAATGTGAAGCGACGTTGAAACATAACCTCGATGCGAAGTTATGAAATCAAAATAAAGATACCAAAATGCTGAATTAGCTAGGGTGCAGGCGAAAAGCATTTCAAACGTACATTGCGAGAGATCTCATCGGCAGCGGCGGCAGCGGCCTTTTGAAGATCTGAGATCACGGAAAAAGAAAGACCCCAACGACCCCAACCTCCACCGCCACCAGTTGCGGGTGGAGGCGGGGCCTCTTCGGCTGTCGCCTGTTCTGCAACTTCCTTCTTCTCCTCTTCCATCTCGGATTCCGAGAAAGCTATGATCGTGTCGTCTCAACTCTCAAGTCTCAAGTCTCAACGATATTGTTTCTGGTTTTTTTTTTCCAAAAAGAAATTAAACCAAAAAACTTAGTTTCATTTCACCCGGTTCGTCACTTTGCCCTTGGGGGACCCACAGAAGCTCTTCGTTCGGTTGAAAGTTGAAACCCTTCACGGCGTGAGAGCGAAGGCAACGCTCGGAATACGACATGATTACTGTGGACTTTATTTTATTTGTCTCTTTATTTTCAGGAGCTCAATGGGCTTTTCAATTAAAACAGTTCGATCTCAAAACCAGAGCCCAGGTCCAGAAAAATAAAAATAGAAAGTCATTCAAATTTTCATATTTATAGAATTAAGGTTTTATTAAATTATAAGAATCTTAATTAAAATCATGAAAATTGAAATGATACTCAAACCTTAGTCTGTAATAAGTTTGTTCAACCAATCATAAGTAAAGTTTTTTTGAAGCATGAGTATATACTTGATCTTTTAGTTTTATATAGAATTTCAGTGTTGTTAATTTAATTTTATAGGAGATAGGGTGACTACCCAACATATGGTACTTATCCTTGATGTGGGTTTTAAGAGTATCAGATGAAAGTATCATCAAGTGGTGAACCCCAAGGTCAGGTGGTGGCAGTTAAAGGATGAGAAGCGGGAGTTTTTCAGAAGGATCTTTCGAGAGGAAAGAATGTGGGAGTTGCAGGGAAATGCTAACATTATATCGGAGGAGATGGCTACGAGGGTTCATATGGTCGCTAAAGCAATTTTGGGAGAAACCAAAGGTTGTGGTTGGAGAGATAAGGAGACTTGGTGGCTAGATAAGAATATATAAGAGAAAGTTAGTGAGTGAAGCCATACCTTTGTGCGATAATGTAGAAAATTGAGAAAAGTTATGCTTGGCTAAAAAAAAAAGATGAGGAGAGCAATGAGTGAAGCATGTTCTAAAGCATATGAGGAGTTATATAAGACAGGAGAAAGAAGTATTTACAAGACTGCAAAACAAGAGAAGAGGAAAAAGAGAGATTTGGACCAAGTGAGATGTATGAAGGACGAAGAAGGTAAAATTCTAATTGCTAGTGGCGATATTAAGAATAAATGGGAGGCTTACTCTTACAAGTTGCTTAACGAGGAAAGCGAATGTGCAACTCGGAACTTGGAGGATTTGCTAATTAGTGAAGAGGATCGAAATTTGTTTTTTACCACACGATTTGCATCGGAAAGGTTAAAGCAACTTTTAAGAAAACAGATAATGGTAAAGCTATTGGACCTAATATTATTCCTATTGAAATTTGAAAATGTTTAGGTGAAGAAGGTGAACTGTGGCTAATTAAGTTTTTTAATGAAATTTCACGCTCTAAAAATATGCTGGATGAATGGAAGAAAAGCATTTGAGTTTCTATTTACAAAAATAAAGGAGATATGATATTTAAAACTGTGTAAGTTACAACGAGATAAAACTTATGAGCCATACTATAAAGTTGTGGGAAAAAGTGATTGAATACATGTTGAGGCTAGAGACTTATATTTTTGAGAACCAATTTGAATTTATGCTGAGAAGATTCACAATAGAAGTGATTTATTTACTAAAAGGATTAATGGAAATATATGAAAGCAAAAGAAGGGATTTACATATAGTTTTTATTAAATTGAAAAAGCATATAATTATGTGCTAAGAGAAGTACTTTGAAAAAGAAATGTGTATGAGATGCTTATATCAAAGCTATACAAGATATGCATGAGGGGTAACTACTAATGTAAGAATACCTAAAGGTGAGACAAAAGACTTTCCCATTAAAATTGGCTTAATTAGAGATCCTCTTTGAGTCCTTACTTGTTTGATATTGTTTCAGGCATTCTAATCGAGCTTATTCAAGAAAAAATCATTAAGTGCATGTTTTTCGTAGATGACATTGTTCTCATAGTTGAATCAAGAGAAGATATTAACTCTAGATTAGAGTTATGGAGAAGAACCTTGGAATCGAAAGATTTTAGCTTAAGTAGGAGCCAAACAGGATATATGCATTGCAATTTTGAGAGGAGGCAAGACAATAGTGATTTGAATGTAAAAATGAGAGATCAAATCATTTCTTAAGTGTTAATGTTCAAATATCTAGGATTCATTTTATATGAGGATAGTGAAATTGATAGAGACGTTTTTCATAGAATATAAGCTGGGTGATTAAAGTGGAAAAAGCCTATTAGAGTTATTTACTATAAGGCACCGGAGAAGGTTAAATATTGGTTTCATTTCATCCGGTTCGTCGCTTTGGCCCTGGGGCACCAAGGAAGCTCCTCGTTCGGTTGAAAGTTGAAACCCTTCACGCGTAGGAGCGAAGGCAACCCTCTGAAAACGACGGGATTACTGTGGGCTTTATTTTACTTGTCTCTTTATTTTGTGGAGCTCAATGGGCTTTTCAATTGAAACAGTTCGATCTCAAAACCAAAGCCCAGATCCAAAAAACAAAAATAGAGAGTTAGTCAAATTTTCATCTCTACAGATTTATTTAATTTTTATGTTTAATCGTTATCATGAGCCAAAGCATCAATGAAAATTTAGCAGCATGGACAGAACTAACGTTTTAATTAAATTATAGGAATTTTAATTAAAATAATGAAAACTGAAATAACGCTCTAACCTTAGTCTACAGTAAGTTTGTTCAACCCACGATATTTAATCATAAGTACACACTTGGTTTTTTAATTTTATATAAAATTTTAATTTTGTTCTTTAATTTTATACAGTACCTTTACAGTTACATATAATTTTAGCATAACCTCAAATGATGATTTTTGTGCAAATTATTGATGCTTTAAGAAATTAAACTAAAATATGTCAATATTTGAAAATACTTCGACAGCATCCAACATCAAAAGGATGCTTCTAGGGCATGAAATTGAAAA
The DNA here is from genome assembly GCF_004799145.2 of Neltuma alba. Taxonomy (NCBI): domain Eukaryota; kingdom Viridiplantae; phylum Streptophyta; class Magnoliopsida; order Fabales; family Fabaceae; genus Neltuma; species Neltuma alba. The sequence continues at coordinate 81,718 of NW_021632922.1, forward strand.
TACGGATGCGTATGAGAAGACGAAGCTCAATAAGATGTAAAGATATCAGAGTTTGTCATTCAAGGACTGGAGCTGCAATTCCAAGTATAACATCTTTTTTCACTCACATGACTCAATGAAATTCACCAATTATACATACCATACCCAATTGCTAATCTGATGAAAAACTCTTTCATATATAAACACAATCTACAATTCTATAGCACACATTCAGACCAAATCTCCCTCTCCCTCCCATTCCTTTAAGGAGATGCAATAATCAGAGAACCATCAATCTGTTTGGTGATCTGGGGCTTGGGAATACCAAGCAGGGAACCTGCCCTTGCTTCTGAGAAGTCTTGTGAATGGAGAATCAGGCAGTCTACCATCCTCCTCTTCCATCATCTCCTCTTCAGATTTTGGCAGCCCATCTGGTATTGGGCACTGCCTCTGCCTTTCTTCTGATTCCACCAATTTTGGAACAGACAAGCCATTCTTCTTCAGTTTGTGCATGTACGCAATTCCATGTAAGCATCCTATCAAGGACTTCACACCGCCCGTCTGAAGAATCAACCTCTCTACGTCTGCTTTCGGGATCTCTTTCTGTCAAAAAGATTGTAACAACGTCAAGAAAGAACTTGATCAGGTTATAGATATAACGCAACGTAGGGAATCAGATATTAGAATCAGTATCCTTAATCATTCTTCTTCATTACTTCCTCAGAAACCAGACAAGCTTTTGTACTTTCCAGACGAAAAGCAATGAAAAAACAGCAAAATAAAAAAAAAAAGGTTACTTGTTTTCAATCCTTACGATTGCCAAAATTCACAGAAAAAGTAAAATTTAAGCCTCTAAATGCTACTTTTGTCATCTTTACCTGTCCGTTTAAACTTTAAGGGGAAAGGCTGGGTTTGTAAAAGATTGTGGTTCGTGTTTGTTAAAGTACCGGTATTATTTCCTTACTTATCTCTAATGATTAAAAAAAAACACATGTTCATCAGAAAAACACAAGACACCATAATCTTCCCAAAAGAAGGAAAGAACTTACTTCAAGATCCTTCAGCTCAAAGTAAGCCTGCCAGCAACCATAGGATTCTTCACCTTCAAGCGTCGAACAATAATCTGCAAATATTACAAGGCAAATCAGAAAGAATAATAATAGAAACAGCAACGATAAATTCCTAATTTAAGCACATCCGAGAATCATCATGAAAGAAAGTGCCATCAGATTTCAATCTTTCGCGAGATAATTTCGAGGATGACCGGACACCTAAAGCTCTGATTTTCCTGGCTCAAAATCAGAAGATGAAACAATAAGAAATTTTAAAACAGATACCTGCAAGCTCTATTTCAGATTTTTGAATCAACGGAGGCTCCTTGACGGCCCTTTCAAACTTGGATCGGCTGAAGGGTTCAAGCTTGGGGATATAAGCCTGGTTCCTGGACGAACAAGAGATAGTGGAGGTGGCAAATCTTGTAGAAGAAGAAGAAGGCTTCGGATCAAGAAGCAGGGGAGAAGAACAAGACCGTAGCAAAGCCGACTTAATCATGGTGTCAAACAACAAACAACCCAGTTTTAGAAACTCTGGAGCAGAATAAGGATAAGGAATGAAGGCAGCGATGCCATTAAATACCGTGCATTTCAGTGGTTTCGTTTCCGGGTTGGATAAGGATGATGAGATTAAACTATTGAGGGAAGATATTATTAGATATATAAAATAGCAGTGGAGAGAGAAAACGGCAGGAGCATATGATCCGTTGGATTGGGTGTAGTGGCGAGAATACTCAGATAGTAAGCGTGGATTATTAGAATATTGGGGAAACGCTTTAGGTGCAAGTGGGCCCATGAAGTCAATCGCTCTGATCCGACGTGGAAAGGACCACGTGGCAGAATCATGTACGAGTGGGCCCGTAAATGGAACTTTTTGTCGAGAATTGAAAAAAGGGAGCGCTGGCCGCCGAGTGGGGTGTGAGAGACGGTGTGCGGGAAAACCACAGCGTGTGACTAAAAGGGGGATCTTATCCGGTGGGTCTTTGGGATTTTTTTAACAAGTGGGTTCAGATATTTTTATCATTGGCCCTTGGATTTTTGTGTTATTACAAATTTCCACGGATTTTAGCATTGGCTCTTGTCCAAATTCCAAAGTGCGTATTTGTTATTGTGACTTATTTCTTCTGACATTGCATTCAAATTTCTGCCATTTTATTATTGATTCCAATCTTCTTTTCACTTATTCATATTCAGAATTCAAATTCTCAAATTGGTTATATCTCTTTTTTAATCTAAATGTTAAACGATTAAATTAAACTAAATCCATGTTTATAAAATATTAAAAATGGTATGATTAACTTGGAAGTGAATGGTTCCCTTCTCACTTCTAATTGATGAAAGAAGAGGTTGTGGTGGTGTCATTAACAATGACTCCCATAGTTAAATAAGCGGCTTTTGTTGTGAATTCTCCTATCACTGCTAAAATGATTGGAATTATTCATGGTCTCATAATGTGTTGGAATGGAAGTTTTTGAAAAATTCATCTCGTAACTTGATTGTATTATGTAGACGCCATTATTTTGCTAGCTAGGAGTTGTACTAGAGAACATCCCTCTAGGGACATTGTTAATAATGTCCATGATGTTAAGCTTTTATGGATTGATATGTGATGGTTCAACATGTGCACAGCACAGGAGGGACCACCAAATTGCCAACTTCCTTACCAAGTTATCTCATACTTCTTTTAATAGCAATTTTTGTATTTGATCAATCTAAACCACTGTGCCTA
>NW_021632923.1:0-64952 GCF_004799145.2 Neltuma alba
TTTTTAGTGTACTTTGTATCATTTTCTTCAGTTTTTCGAGCTCTACGCAATGGGATAAATTTTGAAGCCTAAAACTTGATTTTTAAAGCAACCCAAAACGAACAAGGGTACGGCCAAAAAAATATACTGTATAAAATGATTTTCACAGAGGCAGAGAAGCAACCCAATATGTCTAAAACATAAAATATAAGACACAAAAACTATCATATTGGAAGTAAAATGGAGGATTTGCATAATATATGATAGCAAATCACTTTAGTTGTACTGGAGTCTAAACCGTAAAAACAAAGACGCATACGAACTCGGGCAGCGGAAGAAGAAAAGGAAAAAAATATAAACCTAAGCTCTGATACCAATGAAGGTTTTCAGGCATAACCTGAAGTCTGCAATGAAGTCAGGTTGCCACGCGGAGGTCCGATCACAGGTGACGGAGTCGGATCTGGGAGACACACAGCAATTACACCGGTGAGAGTTTTTGGAGAGACTGAGAGGAGAGTTTGATGGTGAAGAGGCGAAGGAAAAACGCAAGTCACGTCCCCATAAACTGATCCCTATCTATCAGTTATGTAACTCTCAAAAACCGTCTCCTCTGCACAACCGTTCCCGCCTTTTGGCAAAATATATGAAAAGGCGAAAATTACAGTTAAAGACCCAAGAGAGTTTTGCTATTTACACTGGAATCCCAAATGATAAATGGGCTTGGGTCCAATCCACCAAGGGTGGACTGGCCCATTTTCTTACATTTTCTATTATGGTACTTATGCGTCATTCCGTCATGGATTCTTCCATACGAGTCATGCTTTATTCTGCCAACCAATCAAATACGCTCCTAATGTGAGTATGTTGGGCTTAACTTAATGCATAAACAAAAACTGGGCTGTAACATAAGCCCAATGTTACCTTCAACAGAATCTCCGCAGAAGCAAGAGTCCAATGAAAAAAATCAAAAAGTAAAACAAAACAAAACGGCCGAGTTTCCGATCGAAGTTTCAGGAATCGGCGAGCTTAGCAGTTATTATGGTTGTTCTGCAGATCATAATTACAACACCACGAAGCTGAGACTTTGAAGAAGTTCGGCTTTGATCCTTCTTGTTTGGTGCTGCGCAAGCTCCTCTGTCTTCCAAGTTCCAAGATCCTATCAACAATGACGACGACGGTGACCGCGTCGGCTACCCAAGCTTACGGTGAAACCTGGTACTGGGACAATCGCTATTCCAACGAACCTGGTCCTTTTGATTGGTACCAAAAGTATCAAACCTTAGCTCCCATCATGAATCTCTATGTCCCTCGCAAACACCGGATCCTTGTTGTCGGTTGCGGCAATTCAGGTTTGTATGCTTGTCTCAGATCTGGAAATGAGTTACGTAATGCCTCTCTTGTGATGTGGAAGGTTTACGTCTTGCTTACATGGATTTTCAAATTAGAAGAGATATCTTATGAAAGTTGAACATAGAAGGAAGGTTTTTGAAATTATGTTGTTTATCTCTTCTGGAAGAATGCACGTTCGTCTCTGCGAACAAATTTTTTTCTTTCTTTCTTTGTTCCTTTCTAAAACCAAAAAGAAAGAGAACGAACGCCGAAGTGACCTTGTCAATTTGGTTTGTACTTTGAAAATGGCCAATTTAATTCTATTTCATATAGATCGAGCTACTACCAACACAAGAATCTAATTTTGTTTGCATTGTGAATTTACAGCATTTAGCGAAGGCATGGTTGATGATGGTTACGAAGATGTTGTCAACGTTGATATATCCTCTGTTGTGATTGAAGCTATGCAGAACAAATATCGGGATCGTTCCCAGTTGAAATGTATCCTTATTTTTTCCTGATCTGATTTTGGGTATTATCTGAAGTATGGGCTTAAACCTGTGCATACATTATAGAGTCACATAGGATTTTGTCATTAGATGGTTGTACTTTCTGGTGAATAAGCAACACTGACTTGTACTTTCTTTATCAACTAGTTAGATATGCAAATGGATGTCCGAAATATGAGTGCATTTGAATCAGATTCCTTTGGTACTGTAATTGACAAAGGTATGCTACCGTTTTCCCTCTTTTGCCCCTTTTGTCTTTTCGTATTGGACAATAAGCAACAAGCTGATGTTGTTTAACATTGTGTTACAGGGACTCTTGATTCTCTTTTGGTGAGTATTGCATGTTGTACAACTTAAACTTTTGAGGAAAATTATTGCTCATGGCATACTTTTGCAGTGTGGAAGTAATTCGAGACAGAACGCCACCATGATGCTTGAAGAGGTTTGGAGGTATAATAAAACCATGAACAAATAAGTAGAATTCTTCAGAGATGTTTAATTTTACATTTTTCTATTCTTGATCTGTTCACCATTATTGAAGCAGTTGATGACACACTATAGGGTTCTCAAGGATAAAGGAGTTTATATCCTGGTAATTATACCACACTTTTTATTGTTTGTTTAACTTTCCATGATTAACTTGACTTACTTCAAACATGAAGATTAAATGTGTTTTGCATTCTGCTTGATCAGCCTTGACTGCTTGTAAATGCTGCAGGTAACCTATGGAGCTCCATTATATCGTCTACGTTTGCTCAGAGAGTCATGCTTATGGAATATAAAGCTCCATGTGATAGGTTGGTTCCTAACTGATGCTGCTATCTTTAGCTATGCTGAGCTTTATTTGCCTGTTATTGTATGACTGAGATATACTGTCCCTAGGCTTTTAGTTGAGCTTGATTTTACCTCTGTTGTTTGTATTTGCCTCTTGATTTTGGACATTCAATTCAATTGAAGGGCAAACGTAATTTGAATACGAGTATTTCAACAAGGTAGCTTCTTGTTATTGAGGGTTGGAACTATTGAACAATTTTTTGGTGGTTATATGCTGATATGATTGCCACTTGTCTGTTGGTTGTTCGCGTCCCCTTCCCCTTCAATAGCATCAATATAAAATAAAATAGTTATGGGAAGCTGTTCTTTTTGTAAGTAATAAATAATGCAATCCTTTTTGGACTTTGTGCATTGCACAAGGCCCATTATAGTTCTATTCAAAGTCTCACATTTCTTCACAAGTCACTACCCTTTTACATAGCATGCATCTCGAATCTTCCCTTTCAGAGTTCAAAAATTAATTAAACCTGAAAACCCACTATTGTTGTATGTGCAGAGAAACTTGCGTCAGAAGAGAAGTCTAATGGTCCAGTCTGGGAGCTGACTACTCCTGTCCCACTCAATGATGATGGAAGCTCAGTGGAGCAAGCACTTGGAAAAAATCCGGATGTGCATTATATTTATGTTTGTGTTAAGGTAATTGATTCATGCTTATGCCTTGTATCTGGGGCAGTTTAAACATACCCTCATGTTCTGTGAAAAAGTACTCCACTCCAGTTTGTCTAACTTGACTAATGTCCATAACATAGTTAATTATTTTGAAATGATCCAGTTAACCTTTACTAATTCATCCGTTTTAGAACCCTCTTTACTTTCATAAACTAGTCTGTCTTCAATCCTATCGTTATTATTCTAACCCTTCTCTAGATGGAACTAGACATATCTGATCTAAATGGTAATGCTAATACCTTGATCCCAGATGCCTAGAAAGCCAAATTCTCTTTCTTTGTTTCTTACTTCAGTGAATAGGGGTGAAGGCACAATGGCGTCGTGTGATTCATGTAGTCGATATCACCTAATGGGATAAGGCTTATTGTTGTTGTTTCTTACTTCAGTGAGTTTGATCATATTCTAAGTTGAATAGGGGTGAACCATCCATATATCTTAATTTACTCATATTCTGAAGATCAATATAATCAGTTGAGTCACCTAGTTCTTCAATATTTTCTATTTATCGAACACCATGCACTTCCGTCCTTCCTTCTAATTTCCTTCTCTCCCTCTAGACCATCGTCTACTGTTAGTAACATATCGTAAATGCTCCGTTAGCAAAATAAAGTTGCTATTGTAAATCAGTCAACTGATAAGGAGTGTACATGATAGGAAAATGGGGTTAAATGTCACTCCAGTTGATTCTGCCTCACCCTTTGATTAGTAGCACGTTTCATAATGCATTTTTGAGTTAATTTTCTCTTTTTACTGTTCATAAATCTTTAGTAACTTTCCGCAGGCTTGCCTACTTATTATTTATTATTTGTTTTATTTTAAGTAAAAGTATACTTTTAATTCTTTAACTTAATACAATATTTCAATACAGTCCTTTAATCCTAAAATCATTAACAAAAATGGTGACATTAACATCTTAAATATTAACAAGATATTCTCAAATATTGATATATTAAGTTTAATTTTTAAAACAACTATAACTGTTACAAGAAATATGATTTAAGACTAATAATTTTAGGGTTAAAAAACTAAAAATATATTTTTAAAGTTAAAGGCCTAAATTAAAATTTTGTATAAAGTTAAAAAATTAAATGTATGCTTTTGTCTTTTAATCTTCTATATTTTTGCCCTATTCGGAAATTTGGACATTTGTGTTTATTGCTGTTCGTCGTCCAGGATGAATCTTTGAAGTCAAGCTCCAAAGAATGAACAAGCAGATCAGTGGGGGAAGACATGCATTTTAGTTCTTCAAATTTGTTCTATGATAAGTACTTTTTTTTTTCCTTCTGTTCCAACTTTGAATTTGAGAGGTAGAATATGAAGTCTACGAGTTTCAATTTCTGTATGATGAATGCCCCCCAGCCCTGTGAATCTGTGATGTTACACGACTTTTCCGCATGGTTCCTGTAAATTGGACCGTTTAAATTATAATTGTGATAAATTTATTTTTTTTTTCCTCGCTGAGTTAGAAAATTTTATAGTCCCAAGTCTGTGAAGGAAAGTACTCTATTGTACACCAATTGATTTTGAACACTCAATTTTACGGACAACTCCGGTACTCTAGACCCATCTGAAGGATCCCATGGCGTGTGGATCATATCATTCTCTTAATGCCCGTCCTGGCAAAAGATTTTTTACTGACAGCAACGGTCTCACTTTCGACTCTGTTGTTGGGCATAGTCAAGCACGGCTTTGTAAGAACCGTCTTCGTGAGCTTTCTTATTCCTAAAGAAATATATGCCATAATAGGACCAAGCAAAGTTGAATTTTCACATGGATCGGATTAGTAGATAAAGTTCATTGCAGCCAGTCATTAAACTTCACAGAATTTGATTCTGGGGTCCTCATACTCAAATTTGAACCAAACGAGATAGCTCGCTGCTGGGGGGCAGTGAAGAAACAGATAACATGCAGGCCTTGTTTGTTTTTATTTTTAAGAATAGTTTTATGAAATTATTTTTTAAAGCAAATTTTGAAAAGAAAAGATAAAAAATTATTGTTTGGATAATTGTTCTAAAACATTGCATTTGAAGGGAAAAAAATTTGAAAACTTGTTAAAAGCAGTTGTTCTTAAATTAAAACTGATAAAAAGTGAGAGACCAAGTGGAGAGTGCAACGACAATGGAAGAGAAGTCAAGAAATGATATGGTTAAACATAGAAGACAAAGTGCAAGCATGGCCAAAAAGAAAATTAGGAAATAACAAAACAAAAAATATAAACAATTAAACATGTAAAAGTCGTTTTGAAAAGTCGTTTTGAGTGTTTTGTTTTTAAAAACATATATTTTTTTAATAAAACACTTAACTAAAAATATTTTCCTTTTTAATTTTTTTATCTTGTACGAGTTTTTTTTAAAAACTAAATATAGATATTTTCATATTAGAAGTAATCATGTTTGAGATATTATCGAGCACAAAATTTGAGCACATGTTCTGATATAGATTTGAATTTGGTTCATTACGTTGTGAGGGATTGACATCTTCTACTAAATCTAAATCTCATTGGTTACCAATGGGGATCGAATCTAGCAGAAGAGACTAATCTCTCATAATGTGGCAATTCAAGGTTTGAATTTTCATTGCAAGAAGTGCTTATATTTAGTATCTGACAGTGCCTCAAATAAGATTACCAGGATACCTATGCTTTGGGGGGGGAATCTCATTGGTTATGTGAGTTGTTTGGATTGTCTTCTTCTTTTTTTTTTTTTGGGATGCTAAAAGAAACCTCCTCAGCGTACTACATGTTTACGTATATCAAGATCGCACTCCCAAGTTCAGAACGGCAGCCAAATCTAATGGCGGTGCAGAAAGAAAATGATAATCTCCTACTGCCTCAAGACCTTTCTTGGCTAGGAAATCAGCGGCCTTGTTGCACTCCCGACTCACATGGCTGATTCTAACATTCCAATCTCGGTTAATAAGGGCACACACTTCCTTTAGAATATTATAATCAACATGTCTTTCATCTGGTTCCACGTTAAGCAGCTCAATAGCATTGCTTGCATGAGATTCTAGAATGCCTTCATATTGCCTCCTCATCGCTGATCGGGCTTGCTTATTTGATGGGCAAACATATGGTGTGAGCCCAACTTGTTGGATCGCCTTTTCCTTTTCTATTGCAAGAGTTAAGCATTATGCTTTGTCCACATATTATATTAGCACGTTTATTATATAGAGAGACACTGAAAGAGGATGTCAATGAAAATGCTTCTATGTAAAAACATCCTTACTAAATACATTCTTCCTTTAATTCTAAGTAACTTAAACAACTAATTTTTTGAATATTTACAAATTAATTATCTGTCTTACATTTAGGATAGAAGTGAGCAATAAAATAAAACAAATATGTACCAAATATTACATAAATTACATAAACTGATTCTTTTAATTATCTCCCATTTTTTTCCTTCCATTTTGTATGAAACACATCCAATTGGGCTCCCTTCCTATGTGGAGAAAGACCCAATATCTGAAATCCATTTCAGGCTCACTTTTTTACTTTTGGTCACATGAGTTTCACTTATTAAAGTGAAGACGGAGCATAATAGGGTTAAGCACGAGGTCTCATTTTGAGGGAGAATAGTAGCCATTTGGGGAGATAAGAAGAGTGAAAGCTATTTTTGTATCTTGACAAGACAGTCCTAGTAAATCGATATTTACGCATTCGTTAACTATTGGATCGAGCTAAAATTTGGTTAGTAAGTTTGCAATGTTTTGGATCATCAATTTGGTGCCTGTTATGAGATATATTGAGTTCGCCCTCTAGCCTCGGATTTGAATTTTTTTTTAGTTTATTAATTTTCTATTATAAGCTTATAGTTTTGGCTATTTGGTTGATTATTTGCATTTGTTTGTACGTCTGATTGAAACTCTCATGTACTTTACTTTGATCATGGTGGAATTGTGGTTTTCTTTGGTCTGGATGACGCATGGCTTTTACCTTTACATTGAGGGATTTTCTATGTTAATAATTTTGATGTCTTTTTTGCTATTTAATTTCTGTCATATATTTATCTTGTTTTCTTAGAAATTTTTGTAAAAGATGAAAAAAAAGAAAAATATTTCTGCTGCATATAACTCATAGGCTTGAGTTTTGTGTTTTTGTTGTTGCATTCTAAAACATCAAAATTTATATGTCTTTGATGTTGTTACGCACCCTAATGATTATGCATTTGATAAATGAACTTCGCCCTTTTCTATTCTGGCCTAAATGCAAAGAATTTATACTTGACTTGGATGAATAATTTGGTTACCTTATGCGCACACTCATTAAAATTAGGTAGATTTAACATGCGTTGAAAACTTTGTCATCTTATAGTTAAAAGGACCAGGAAACTTTTTTTTTTTTTTGGGTTTGCTTCACATTTGAAATAAGTATTTTTTATATCATTATTTTAAAAGAAAAAAGCAGAAGACTATGATTCCACGAAGACACGATGCCAACAAATTTGTGACATTTGATTTGAATATAATGATTTTTGTTGGAGCCAAAATGTGAATGTTATGATTAAAGGATAGAGTAAGTTGAAAGGAAGTGGCCTACCTTTTTTGACAAAAACTACAATACATTAGGAGAATGACACTAAAGTCCCAATATACCTATTTAATTACGCTAAAGTCTCAAAAATTCTGAAATGATGTGATGGTATGATGATAAAAAGAATCGATGTAGTTGTAATTTGTCTAGTTATATCTTATAAAAAAGATCGAAGAGAATAATTTAGTAAACTGTAAAAATATCTTGCAAGGAAAAAAAAATAGCAGATCCTAAAGTGAACTCTTTATTTATAATTTCACATAATAAATACAATTATTTAATAAAATAAAGACAACACTTCCATCAACATATTAAACATACTTTAGAAGTCACTTCCAACTACCTCTTTGTAAGGAGTATTGTGTGATTGTGGACCAGAATTTCTTGGGATCTAATGAGGATAGAATTTTATTTCCTAGTTTTAAAAATACTTTCTCTGGTCTTAAATATAAATTCCATTTTATAGTGTAAATTATAAATTATATTATAAAATGGATCTTATATTTAGATCCTGGAGAATAGAATATAAAATAATGATGAATCTAAATAATATAATTCTGACTGAAGAAGGGCACTTTTTTCATTCCAAATTTACTAAATTAAAGGACCTTTGATCCTTTATTGATATTTTAGAATTATATGGTTCTTGCTTGTGATTAAAATGGGTGCATTGGGACTTAGGTGTCATTCAACAATATTTGTTAGGCAAATGGCAACCATACGTTTCTTTTACTCCAAAATTCCTTACCGACAATATCCCACTAATAGCCGTATTCTCATCACTATCGTTATGGAGGCTTCCACTTTGGTATGTTTTATTCCAAAAAAAAAACTGGAATAACAATTTTACTACAAGTTTTAAATGTATACTCCTTTATTTCTATTTACAATTCATTTTCTTAAAATGTTTTATATTCTTATTAATGAGTCATTTTGTACAATATATGAAAAAAGATGTTTGCCTAGAAATTTATGATTGGGTAGAAATTATTATTATAGGGAGTTTTCTCACCTAGCATCCCCCCCCCCCAATTTTCTTTCCGGTTTAAGGATTCAAACTCTTCCGATGCATAAAAAAATTATTGCATTTAATATGGGTATATGAGGTAATTTTAAAAATATCAACTAATCTTAATATACTTTTTATTGGCATCATCTCTACTAAAAATGACTTGTAAATCAGAACTAAAAAATATTTTAAATATTTCTATTTTTTTTTTGGCCAACTATTGAAAACAATTAATAATAAAGCTTTTTAACTAAAACCCTCAAACTTCTATTAAACTTAATGAACTTGTACGATTCAATGTTCAACATTATTACTGATATAAATACTTCTAAGCTGTGAGTTGCCTCCAAACCACCCAAGCTTTCAACTTTCACATCACAAAAACAAAGAAACATAACCAGAAAACAAGAAAGCTCCAAACACAAAATGTCCCAGACCAGATTCTTCTTCTCCTTCTTCTTCAAGACCTTCCTTTATCTGTCACTCGTTGTCCAGATCTGCCATGGCCTACCTCCCATGAACCTCAATTTGCTGAAGCAAAGTGAAGTATCTTCAGACATATTAATGGCGAAAAGGGTTTGCACAGGAAGCATTGAGGATTGCTTAAGCCTAAGAGACACAGAGAAGACGATGATGGATTCTGAGAGCAATAGAAGAATTCTGGCAATGCAGAAAAAGTATATCAGTTATGGAACTCTCAGAAGAGACATGGTTCCTTGTGACAGACCTGGAGCTTCATATTATAACTGTCATGCTAGACCAGCAAATCCTTATCGCAGAGGCTGTGAGGTTATAACTACATGTGCTAGAGGTAATTAACTGATAAATTAACCAGATTAACCACCTTCTTCATATTCCTTTTAATCCCTTCTTTTTCTTTTGATTTGCCTTTTTTTTTTTATATTTGAAATCCCCCTTTAGGATTTTGAGCAATCCGAGATTAACTTTTTCATGTGTTTAGAACCAAATTCGACAAACTACTGCATAGAAAATTCCTTCACAATCCAGCTTTCTGTGTTAATTTGAGGTCAAACTTTGAGTTGCATAGGAACTGACACTGTTTTGGAGCTTCTGAAATCAAACCAGAAAAATAGTCCCACAACCTATCAGGATTACTCTTTTGGATTTTGAACGATCTGTTCATGTTTCTGCAATCAAATCAGATCATATCCCCCGAATTTTGGACCAAGAACGTCTAATAACTTCATAGAAAAAGCTCTTCAAAATGCTAATTTAAGAGGCAAATCATCTAACTTGAGTTGCATAGCAATGGAGGATTATTATAAGGGTTTGAAGGTTGAGATCATTTGATGAGAACGTGCAAAGAAGGATTTGAGCTTTGGTTTCATAAATCAATGCATCAGAAATGTCAACATGACTATATAAATGATATGTAGTAAAGTTTTTTCCCCCTCTCTATCTCTCTTCACTTCTACGCTTCTGTACATGGAGGCTGGAGAGAATCCTCTCTGCTTATTTGTCCTGCACTTTTTCTTACTCCATACAGAAAAACTGATGTGTAGATGATCTACAAATGATATGTAGTAAAGTTAAACAGTGAATTGTGATCGTTTATGGTATGTTTTTTCATTTCAATGGTTCAGGTTATACGTTTGCAAATGACTTAAAGCTAAAAGAGTTTAGTTCCAATGTTTCTTTTCCTGGTCTGCTAATTTCTTTAGTTTTCCTTTCTGGTTATGGTCATGATATTTAATTGTGAGCTAACAGATATATATGTATAATATGCTTTTTTTCAATCTCTCACTGAGCCTGCCTTTTATTCAATTTAAATTATCTTATATTTATCTCTACTTGGTTTTGTTAAATTTATCATAATCCTTTGGAGAATCATAATAAGATCTCAAGGGAGGAAAATAATTATTAAAAAGTATAATGACAGGTTTCAAAGTAGAAAATAATAACTTTTAAAACTTGTTTTGTAATTAATTTTCCTTTTTGGGACCTCATTGTAATTCTCCCTAATATTTTTTCATAAATAAGGATGACCAATATAATACACATCCATACTCTCTTACCACTTGAAGATTTGATCACAAAATCAGTTTTATTTGAATATAGGTGCCACTTAAGCTAAAGAGCTCTGCTGTATTTCTACTTATTTATAATCCTATGATGATTTGAGAGTTAACGAAAGCAAGCATGAATTTAATAAAATGCATTAAGCTAGACACACAATTTGTTGAGCTGAATGCAACGAAAGTGAAATGGAAGTATATTCTTAACAAAAATCAGATAGTTAAAATATTAAATTAGTACTCCTCCGATCCTTAATATAAGACCTATTTAACTAATTTAATTAGATTAAAGAAGTTAGGTAAGTTAGTTAATTATAAGAAATATGCTATGTTTTTTCTCAAATACCATAATCATCTTTATTAATATCCTCCCTCTCTCTTCTATTTGATTATGGTTGATGGAGTATTCATAAGGATAATTTGAGAAAAACTGATAAATATAAAAAAAAAGTCTTATATTTAAGAGATATATTAAAAACCGGAGGAGTATTTAATAAAAATGATGACTTAACATCATTTTTATTTTGTTTCTTTCTTTTTTTTTTGGGTGAATTAAGTAAGGTAGAATGCGACATTCACGGTGCCATAAGGCCATCAAGCATACATTACAATCTTTTAATGCCACGCTGCTCTTCAACGTTTCACGTTTGCCAATTCCCTTGTTTAGCTAATAGGTCTATGTGTAGTTGGCCCAATCTCATGAGGTGAGCTTTTCCTTTTGTTTTGACTTGTTTAATATAATTGCTTATAGGTATGTTTATATACAATGACATAAAACTCTTCTTATTGTATTTCATAAATTATGATTAACCACTATTTCAAACAAGCATATATGTTACCCCAAGTAAGGTTATATTCTGTACGTACAAAAATTAAAAATGATAAAATCGAAATAAAATAAAAAAAATGATTTTATGTATGATAAATATCACCTATGCCTTAATAACAAAATAAAAAAAATTATTTAACAACGAGAAAAACAAGTAGGAAGATGGGATTAAGGGTTATATTCTTCAAGGGTATTTTAATCTTTCACCTTTAGTTACATTTAATTGAGTATAAAAATAAGTTTTATCCCAACATTCTTAATATCATACCAAACAAACCTATTGTAAGAATCATTACATTTCATTATATTACATTATATCTTCCCTTTAGTACTGTAAATGGATCCTAATTGTCACGTATAGAAAATTATTGGACAAGTTCACGTATTTGAAGATAAATTATTTGGTTCATAACCTATAAATTAGTACATCTTATAAAAGCATTTATGCTTTAAATCATATCGTTTTTTAAAAAGTCTTATCCTTAAATATCATTATGATATTTAAAATTTTTCAATAACTAGAAATATTTTCACATTCATTATACCGCATATGAAAAATGAGTGGCAGTAACCATGACATGAATAAAAGAATGTCAATAAAAAGATGCTGGTATCTTTACTTAAAAACTAATTAGATAGAGCTGAATAATAATAACAATAAAAAAATATGGATAATGTATCAATTAATTTTGTATGCACTACATTATATTCAATGTTGCCCCAAATTTAAAAATTAAAATCATAACAATTTTTTTCTACTATTAAAAACTTAACATTGACTGTGAAAAATATTCCGTTAGCATTTTTAATGACAGGGGCAAAATTGTTACAATTAATTTTGTTAAATTTTAAAAAAAATTGGAGTGCCTAACGCTTCTAACTAAAAACTTCTTAAGTAAATTTGTATTTTAATCCTGAATTAAAATCTACAGATTTAGAAGTATTTTTTTCCTTTCTCTATGCACACATAAGACGTCAAAATTCAAAAAACATGTCAATGATTATGCAATAAAATAGTATGAAACAATTTTTTTTTTTCCAACAATACCTATAAAACTATAGACTAATCCTAAGTAAGGACTAAATTTGGGCCACAAAATTTAGAAGCATGAACAAATTACAATAAACTAGCATAAGCATTAGCCTAGCAACATCTGAAATATAGGTTCATCTAGGTTTAGTATAATATTCCCATCAAAAGAAAAAACCACATGAAAAGAAATTTATGCTTGACTAGGATGAATATTGAAAAATGATGTGTTGAAAATTTTTTTTAACATATAGTTAAAAATGTCCACTAATTTAGGAATTGCATTTGAAAGAAGTAGATTTTAAAATATTCTCTCAAAAATGAAGAAGACCGTTATTGTTTGAACACAACACCCACATTTTGTGACATTGATGTGAGCTTTATGATTAGATAAAGATAGAGCAACTTGAAAGGAAGTCACCGAACTTTTGGACTACAAAGCATTGTTTTGTCAGGCCAATTGCAACCATCCCTTTTTCCTCCCACAATACCGCAATAACAGCCGGTTTCTATATGGTTTCTCAATTTATGTTTTTGACCATACAGTTTATTAATTTCTTATCAAATATTTCATGCTGATATTAAAATTATAATTTGATTAAAGTAGTCAAATTTAAATTAGAATAGTATAATTTTCCAATAAATATATTTGAAATATTTCTAGTTTTATTAAAATATTCCACGGTTTAATTTTAATTGGAAATTTTTTTATTGATTAATCTAAACTTTGAATCAAAATTATATATTTTAATACTAAATTATAATTGAGTTAAAATTTCATCTTTTTTTTTTTGAGAAACTAATTAAGAAAAATTGCAGAAAATTTTTGTATTAAATATTTATTGTCCAACTTAAAAGACTTGAATCCTTGAGGTGAGCTGTACTCAATAATACACATGAGTTAAAGATAAATTAAGAAGATTTTCTGAAAAAGCATAATACTCCTTCAGTTCTAAATATAAAACTCATTTTATAGTACAATGGGTTTTATATCTAGAATAAGTAGAATAATTGATACTGCATAAAATATGAAAAAAAAAACACACTAAAGGGAAACTATAATAAGAACTTACTATTGCAAATTTACAACTCATTGCTGCTCCGCGGAAATGCCACTTAGCCCTGTAATAATTAATATTTCCTCATGCGTCCTAAATCCTAATCAATCTGATTAGGTGAATAATCTCCACTGTTTATCAAACCCAACATCATTGGTACAAATATAATATCACTTGTACAATTTACAATAAAGACTTCTGACTTCTGGGTTTCCCTTCCAGCCACCAAAGATTCCACCTTTCACACCGCACAAATTTCAACAAAAATCCCAAAAAAACAAAACTGCAAAACCAGAAAGCTCCAAGCACAATGTCCCAAACCAGATTCTTTCTTCTTCTTCAAGACCTTCCTTTATGTGGCACTTGTTCTGCCAATCTGCCATGGCCTACCTCTTGTGGACCTCAATTTTCTGAAGCAGAGTGAAGTATCTGGCGTAATGACGACAAGGGTTTGCACAGGAAGCATTGGGGATTGCTTGAGCGTGGGAGAAACAGAGGCGACGATGATTGATTCTGAGAGCAATCGGAGAATTCTGGCAATGCAGAGGAAGTATATTAGTTATGATACTCTCAGAAGAGATATGGTTCCTTGTGACAGACCCGGAGCTTCATATTACAATTGTCATGCTAGACCGGCAAATCGCTATCGCAGAGGCTGTGAGGTAATCACTACATGTGCTAGGGGTAACTGAGAAGCCTACGCTTTGTATCAATGTTTCTTCTTCTTCATTCCCTTGAACCCCTATTTCTCTTTTGAAATCCCCCTTTCAGCTTTGAGTATTTTTCAAGCACTTTATGGAAGTTCTGAACTCCCGTAAGCTATTATTAGTCTTCAGGATTTTGAATAATCTTTTCAGTTAGTGTTGTCTGAGATGCACTCATTCATGTGCCTACAACTAAATCCCCAAAATTGTGCACCAAAAATCTCCAAGTACATTGGAAAATCCTTCAATCCAACGTTTCGTGTTACTTTGGGAGGCAAAGAACTTGAGCTGCTTAGCAACTGATAGCTAAAAGAGTTTGAAGTGGCATCTTGGTTGGCAGCATTTTCAGAGAACATGAACAGAAGAACTCAAGTCTTGAAACTTTGTGGTTCAGAGCTATTTTTCTCTCGTTCAAAAGTTGAGGTGTGCTTGCAAATGTCTCAGTTGAAGAGCTTATTTTATTCCCCTTTTCTCCTGCTCATGCTATTAGTTTTCCAGTGGCCTGTGGTCATGATTTTTTCGCATTTTGAACTCATATTATGTACTTAGATTGTAACATATATGACTGATTATGTATGAGAAGGTTTATATTTTGTTCAATAGAAGATAGTATAATATATTGCATTTAATAGATATCTGGGGGGAATTCTCTGTTTACTGGATTCTTGTCGTAAAGTAAGAATCAAGTTCATAAACAATATGCTTTTCAAAATATGTAACCTGGAGTTGCAACTTTGATCTGTTACCTGGAGTTGTCTGCACAATTATTACAACAGAGAAAGATTTCTCCAGAAGCTTATGGTTTTAGAATGAAAGATAAAAATGACTTCTTCGTTTTCATTTGCTTCATCTAAAGTATTTTTCATAAGGATGAGATTGAGCATATTGTATGTGGTTGCTTAACCTCTCGAGTTTCAATTTGACACAGGGCATCCGACCTTTGGTTTTCCATCTTATATATAAATTCTACATGACAAAGTTAGGATTTTCTTATCAGATTGAGTTTGTGAGGGAAAAAAGAGGATTCTTCCTTTTCTTTTTCTTTGTTCCTGGCGTCATTGGTATAAGAGACAAAGAAATAGAATAGTTTATGTGTGTACATTAAGCTTCATTATTCTCAGTCATGACCAATTTTCAGTGCTTGAGTTCTTTTTGGGGACTATATAGTCTCTGATCATCCAGTGATCTCTTCAGTCTTCAAATTTAACAGAGTTATATTCCTTAGATCTGCATGATCGAAGCCTGGAGTGAATGTGATTTTAAAGCTAGTTCTGAACGTCTTCGTTTGCTTTCTATGTTCTAATGAAGTGTTGAATAAAGCTTGACATAAACTCAGCTCCATATGCAGAAGACAAGGGCATAGACAGCATCTTGCTTTCAGTATCTGGTATAAGATTATAAAATGATTAACCGAGTTCTTATTTGGCTTAATCCATCTTGGTCCTAGTCTAATAAAACTTTTCAGTATTGGTTGGTTTAATTAAAAAAGAAAAACAGATAAAAACAAGTTTGAAAATTTTTAAGCATCAACTGTTATGAACTTTGTTAAGAACTAGATGCCATGGCATACCCCACCATTTTTATCTTTTTGCCATTGAAGTTCTGATCTGTTGTGTTGAAATTGAACCATTTTGCGTTTTTGTTGCTTACGTTCTCAGTTCGATCAGTTTTCATCCATGGAGGATAGATTTTTTTTTGAAAAAACTGTCTAACAAGGTACACAGTGTCATAACTAGAAACTTCTTCCCAATGCGATGCACAGATGAGATATTTGATTAAATTTGAAATTTTATTAAACTACATTATTTTAGGCATTAATATTAGGATATCAATAGGTATTCATATTTTAATTAATAGATATTATTACGCATTTAATTTTCAGCTATTTTCTCTCTTGTAATAAGCGACCACTTTAATAGCATTGAAAATATTCTTAACCCAACCGGACCTATTTTTAAGTGGATATTACAAGATTTTAAATTTTAAAAATATAAAGTTGATGATTGGAATATGGAAACAGCATATTTTGTTCTGTAAATAGGATGGTGAAGTAGTTTCACTGTTTTAATATCAATGGCATGCGTCTTGCTTTGCGGTTTCTTTTGCTTTAAGCTAAGTTGTAAATGATTGCTAGTTTAGATAAGAATCGATCATTACAAGACTGTGTGATTGGAAATATGTTCTTTTTACAGAAGAAACCCATCATCACTGTGAGCCAAAAATGCTTTCTTGTCAATAAAGTTGGCATGCGGAAAATTTGTTCTTCTTTCATACCCTATTTAAACGAAATTAAAATTTCTATAATTCAAACCAGCACACGTCGATTTTCTGCATAATTTATGCTAGAGGTGAGTATGGAATGAAATATTCTCTCTATCATTTATTATAAGGACTTCATTGTTCTTCACATAAGACTGTATAAAGTATTAAATTTCTTCCCTATATGCCCTTCAGCTTGATGATTTTTTTAACTAATTAAATACCCCCGTAACAAAATAAGCAACATCCTGTGATTAATGAATTTTATTAATAATTTTGAAAACTTAAAAACATCAAATAATTTTAATCTATGTAAAAATGTTATTGGGTTTTTATAATAAGGATTGGAGGGACTAAGATTTAAACCATTTGTTTCTTAGGAAAATTATGAAGAAGTTCTAAATAAATAAATTAATCACTAATAGATGCCTTATAATTGAGTTATTATTAACAAGTCTACTAAAAAAAATAGTGAGAAAAAAATAGACGACAAGCTGTAAATTTCTCAATTTAATTTATAAATATTGGAGGAGAATTGTAAACCACCTGATATTGAATTAATATTGATAAAAGTGACTTTTATTGTAAGTGATTTTTGTAAATTGAAATTGGAGGTTTTTCTTTCACCTCTCTCTTTTGAGGGGAAACTGAAGCTTCGGCTTTCAAACTTTAGTCCAAACAGAAGAAGAAGGCCTTTGCAGCCATGAGATAGCGATAAATAAGCATAATCTTTGTGTGATCTCTAGACCGTGTAGATTTAATTTAGAAAGTCAAGACAAATTAGAAAATTATTTTTATTTTATATTTTACGTATTCATAAATAAAAATATCAAAATGATTAAAATAAAATAAAATTTAGACCATTCGATTTTAATCTGAATGGGAGAATAATAAAACATGAGCAAGCTCGTCTTTTCCATGGTCAGAAGTCTATTCCATACTTGAACAAGCATTAGCAGAACTATACATGTTATGGTGAATTTAGATATTTCTATAGTCATTATCATAAAAAAAATTCTCCCAGAAATATAAGATATACAAATTATAAATAATATATCTTCTCATGGCGCGCAAAAATTACCAATAGACAATTTTTTAATATAAATAAATTAGAAGCCAGAGGGCATAATAATTAGGATCAAGTTAAGATATTAAATATGGAAAACATTAATCCGAAGATATTTGTATCCAAGGTAAATGAAGAATAGAGGATCAGAGAGAATTAAAAATTATAGTCATAATTTTACAAACTCATATCCCATTGAACTATTTTGTCGTAGTCAGATAATATGAAATAGAAATAGAGTGATGGATCTTGCCTCTATGCAGTATAGAAATTTGCATGGAGATATAGGGTTTCTTTGAGAAAATTAATGTGCAAATTTGCATGATTTCACCTTATTTTTAATTAAGTTTTTGTGGTTTTTTTTCCTTTTTATTGAGTTTTTACATTTCTTAAATTGTAGACATTGATCGATATATTTATAATTTGCTAATTTGTAAGAGAATGATGTTAGCAGCTGATGACATAACCCTCACCTAGCATGCACCTAGATTAATTTTTCCAAATGGATCTAAACAAAAATAAGAGTCCAGATTACATATCAGATACAGACGTAAAGAGATGGTTATGAGCACAGTAATTTTTTTTTTATTTTTATGTTGATAATAAATAAACTTTATTTCATAATTTTATTTTTAAAAAAAACTTTTCATTTTATATTTTGTAACAACTTACATATCCATTAGTCAGTATCTATATTAATTTTAATTAACAGATGATAAGTATGACAACTAATGGCTTAATGGAGGGAACAGTATGGATTTTTGTGGGCACTCCTTAGCCATTTGTTCTATCTCTTCATTCTTCTTTAATAGCTTTTTTTTCCCCTAAGCATATGTATTTTTTTATTGAAAGTAATTTTATTTGAGACATTATTGGGCACTAATATGATCACCTCTCCCAGTAAGGATTCAAATATAAAATATTGATTTGCTATATTATAAACAACTAGACTCTTTTATTAAATCTAATCTGGTTGATATTTCTTAAGGGCTTCGTTCAAACTATACTTTGTTGGGTTGGCCCAGAAACGGAAAATAAGAACTTCGATGTAAGGGTGACACAAATGTGATTGGGTTGAGTTTTCTTTCCTTTCTTTTTTTTTGACATACAGGGCTGCGTTTTCTGGGCACATTGATCCTATCTTTTAGGCCCTAGTCCTAAGTTGGTTGGGTTGGTGGAACCAAGTCAAAGTTTATCCCCCCCTCCCCAAAAAAAAAAAAAAAAGCAACCCCCCATTGACCAAAAATGGGGTCTTTGGCAAGAAATGAAGAAGTATCGCTTAGAAAATATTTAAATTTCATACAAATCTATGTAAAATTGTACATTACTGGGTAAACCTGATTTTTCCATACGAACACTATAAAAATTGCTTTCAATGAAGTTTCTGAATCAATATTTTTCAGTCAAAGAAATTATAGACGGTTCGGCTTTTCAACCTCTTTTCTTTTTCCGTTTGTTCAACCGGATTATATGTTTAAGCTGGATCAGCTTAAGCACACTGACTAATGTGCTCTTTTCTTTTTGACTTCAATTGGTCTACAAGTGATCATTGCAGAGAATTCTTGCCCCGTTTTGAAATTTTTTTCCCTACATCCATATAAAATTTATGTTGCAGTTCATTTCTTTGCTTCGATCTTCATTGATTCAATTTCACATGCATACAAATCATCATCCCGCTTCTTAACTCACAAAACAAGAATTATAAACAATCAGCCCTTTGAATAAGCGAGGCTTCCCCGATAGAAATAGTTTCATGCAAGTGAGATTTATATTTAAAAAGAAAAAGGGTCTAGAGCATTTTGAACATTTTCAACCGATAATAGAGACCTTTATTTACCTTTTCTCCTGCTCCAAATCCAATGAGATATCAAAGTCACCAAACACTCTCTAACCCTTTATCTGAAAAAATGCGCATCACCCGAAAAAAGCATGCATGTATAATAGAAGTTCAAAGTACCTTCTTTCTCACCTTTTAATTACCCCAAATTGCAGCGAGATCTATGCAAATTTTGGGAAATGGGAGACTTACGTTAACTTTGGGAACCGTCATGACGCCAAAACCGATCATGCCAAAAAACAAACAAGCTTGAGCAGCCATGAGTAGCATCCTCTTGACCTTATCACTTCCCGTTGGCTCAGTATTTGTAGCCAAGATGTTCCTCGGTCCTTCCATCCGCACAGAGACATGATCAGCCCGTCCTTCGATCTTTTCAGTGGTCTTGGTCATCACACTACCGGTCGTATGCTTGGCAAAGTGAAGAGCAGACACCTTCTCTTCAAGAGGCTCAGGAAAATCATAAACCTTATTCTCGTACTTGCCAGTCCCCCTATTGCTCCACAACTCAAGCGCAGCGACCACACGGCTTGTACAAGACCAAGACGACATCAAATCAGGGTATCCCGTGTTGCTCAACATGATGATGCTTGAGTTAGTGTCAGGAAAGACCCATTTGTCGGTTTGAGGATTGACAATGATGCGCTTCATGCGGGAGAGGTGTTGCTCCAGTCCAGCATACATACTGTTGCTATTAAGGTCCACTATTGGATCCATGCTATAAATAATGGCGTTGTTCTTCATCTTCTTCATGTAATTAGCAATAAAGATATTGCCCTTGTTGATACTAGGAGTAACAAATATGTCTGCCTCAGGAACAACATCGTCAAGGGCCTTAATAACTTTGAAACCTCCTAGGCCAGCTTGAACAGTATGGTTGGAATCAACCGTATACACAACCACGTCTGCTCCAGCCTGCTTCAGTGCAATAGCACATCCCTTGCTGGCATCTTCGTATCCAAACACAACAGCTTTTTTCCCAGGAATAGTCATATTGGTACCTCTCTTTATCCCATCAAGAAGAGCAGAGCGGCAACCGTAACAGTTCAATGAACTGTTAACACAAACATAAAACATATCAGATATAATGTTGAGTTTTCCAAAACTAGCAACAGGTTAAATCCAAGGTTGCTAAGTAAAAGAACTTTAGTTACAAGTGTACAAAGGTTCAAATTCAATTGGCTTTAAAGTCGACTTTGTAGCTGCTATAAATTTAACAAAATTTCAAATCTGAAACAGTTCTAAAACTAAACCATATATTGTAACGGATAGTTGTCCAATCCTCATTGAATTTGATCATAAAGAGAACAAAACTCCAAGTTTGTTTAGATTTCACATGAGTTGGCTTGCTCATCCGAATCTAATGGAATAAATTAAAGATAACTGGAAAGTCGAAGAGAATGACAAGATGCTGAATGACTGTTTCAAAGCTGGTTAATTTAAGATCTATACTTGTCAGCTGGAGTCGAAAGGAGTTCGGGAACAGCCACAAACTGTTTAGCAAGCTTATTGAAAAGGTGCTGATATGCTTAACTAAGGATTGGAATGATGATACAGCTAGAGAGTTTTTCAGATCTTAGGCAGAAAATAGATCTATCGAACCAGGAGGAATTATTCTGGGCACAAAAATCTAGAGTCAATTGGCTAAAATGTGGGGCAAAAATTTTAGAAGTTTTCCATTTGTCAACTATCCAGAGAAGATGCAGGAATAAGATAATGCGATTGTAGAATGAACAGAATGAGTGGCTAGAAGATGATATTGTAACAGGAAAGTGTAAGTGTTTTGAGGAACTCATACTTCACTCTTCGACTCATTGGGAAACTGGAAAGGGTGGTTACTGAAGAAGACAACGCGGTGCTACTGGCTGAAATAACAGAGGATGAGGTGAAAGCAAGCTGTATTTCAATTCTGAGGATCCAAAGCCATTGGTCCTGATGGATTCATAGGCGCTTTCTATCAGTAATCATACGACATAATAGGCAACCAGGTTTTGTGATTTAGTTAAAAATCTTCTGGTTTTGCTTTGGCTGAAATTAACAACACTGATCTTTTGTTAATACCAAAAGTAAATTGTCCTGAGCCTGTCAATAATTGTACAAAACTGAAATCAAGTTTCTTATATCTATTAGGTCAAGTCAAATTAACAACACTGATCTTGTGTTAATACCATAAGTGAATTTACAAGTGCACATAGGCATTTTAATAACCAACAACAGCAAATTAATAGAAATTTACAAGTACTAATTTTAACAATTAAAAATAGCAAAATAGCAAGTACTTGTATGGAATTTACGAATCCTAATTTACATTGTAGCTGATAAAGAAATTACAAATAGTCATAGATGAGTTTATAAACGCACATACGCATTTTAACAACTAGCGATAGCAAAACTAACAAGTGTTATCGAAGAATTTGACCTAAGTTTTGAGCTTAATGATTATAGGCCTATAGATCTATACAAAATATTTTCCAATATTTTATCAAACAGACTTAAGCCTCCTCTGGACAATTTCATTGATGAAAGTCAAGACGCCTTGGAGCTAGGGAGGCTGATTCAGGATGGTATCAATATTGTCCATAAAGTCTTCCAAAATATGAAAATAAAGAAGCCGGGCCGGTGTGAGGTTTCTCTAAAGCTGGATATGAACAAAGTTTATGATAGAATAGAATGGGATTTTTTATGTGCTATAATGCTAAAAATGGGTCTTTGTAAGAAATGGATTGATAGAAAATTGCCGTGTGTATGCTCTGTAAATTTTCCTGTCATGTTGTCTGGTAAAAGACTATCAAAAGTTTCACTTAGGAAAGGACTAAGACAAGGAGATGTTATCTCCCCATACCTGCGATGGGTCTTGCAACCCCCATTAAAGCTACAGATATTGCTGGCTATTGATGCTCAGGGAAATCTTGTTTGATCCTAGTTGGTGCTTTTCTTCATATGCTCTCAGTCTTGGTAGTTTAGTTTGCTGCCTTTTCGTTGGACTGTCCTTTCTCTTAGTGTTCCTGTTTATTTCCTGTTATCTTGTTTTAGTTCTGATTTAGAATTTTCACATTGGAACTTTTGACTAATACAATCCTTGTTGGCCAAAAGAAAAAGAACAGTAACGGACAGTTGTCCAATCCTGATTGAATTTGATCATAAAGAGAACAAAACTCCAAGTTTATTTAGATTCCACATGAGATGGCTTGCTCATGCGAACATAATGGAATTAATTAAAGATAATTGGAAAGTCGAAGAGAATGACAAGATGCTGAATGACTGTTTCAAAGCTGGTTAATTTAAGATCTATACTTGTCAGCTGGAGTCGAAAGGAGTTCGGGAACAGCCACAAACTGATTAACAAGCCTATTGAAAAGGTGCTGATATACTTAAATAAGGATTGGAATGATGATATAGCTAGTGAGTTTTTTAGATCTTAGGCAGAAAATAGATTTATCAAACCAGAAGGAATTATTCTGGGCACAAAAATGTAGAGTCAATCGGCTAAAATGTGGGACAAAATTTTAGAAGATTTCCATTTGTCAACTATCCAGAGAAGATGCAGGAATAAGATAATGCGATTGTAGAATGAACAGAATGAGTGGCTAGAAGATGATATTGTAACAGGAAAGTGTAAGTGTTTTGAGGAACTCATACTTCACTCTTCGACTCATTGGGAAACTGGAAAGGGTGGTTACTGAAGAAGACAACGCGGTGCTACTGGCTGAAATAACAGAGGATGAGGTGAAAGCAAGCTGTATTTCAATTCTGAGGATCCAAAGCCATTGGTCCTGATGGATTCATAGGCGCTTTCTATCAGTAATCATACGACATAATAGGCAACCAGGTTTTGTGATTTAGTTAAAAATCTTATGGTTTTGCTTTGGCTGAAATTAACAACACTGATCTTTTGTTAATACCAAAAGTAAATTGTCCCGAGCCTGTTAATGATTGGACAAAACTGAAATCAAGTTTCTTATATCTATTAGGTCAAGTCAAATTAACAACACTGATCTTGTGTTAATACCATAAGCGAATTTACAAGTGCACATAGGCATTTTAATAACCAACAACAGCAAATAAATAGAAATTTACGAGTACTAATTTTGACAATTAAAAATAGCAAAATAGCAAGTACTTGTATGGAATTTACGAATCCTAATTTACATTGTAGCTGATACAGAAATTACAAATAGTCATAGATGAGTTTATAAATGCACATACGCATTTTAACAACTAGCGGGAGCAAAACTAACAAGTGTTATCAAAGAATTTGACCTAAATTTTGAGCTTAATGATTATAGGCCTATAGTTCTATACAAAATATTTTCAAATATTTTATCAGACTGACTTAAGCCTCCTCTGGTAAATTTCATTGATGAAAGTCAAGAAGCCTTTGTGCTAGGGAGGCTGATTCAGGATAGTATCATTATTGTCCATAAAGTCTTCCAGCATATGAAAATAAAGAAGCCAGGCCAGTGTGAGGTTGCTCTAAAGCTGGATATGAACAAAGTTTATGATAAAATAGAGTGGGATTTTTTATGTGCTATAATGCTAAAAATGGGTCTTTGCAAGAACTGGATTGATAGAAAATTGCGGTGTATATGCTCTGTAAATTTTCCTGTCATGTTGTCTAGTAAAAGAGTATCAAAAGGGGTGTTTGGCAACCTTGAAAAGTGCTTCTTAGAAGCACTTTTCTGCAAAACTTTTCTGCAAAACGAAACAAACTCCTTCACATGTGTACTTCGTAAACCGTAAAAGCACCTTTGAAACCATGGTTTGATTTCTATCCAAACACCCCCTTAGGAGGGGACTAAGACAGGGAGATGTTATCTCTCCATACCTACGATGGGTCCTGCGACCCCCATTAAAGCTACAGAAATTGCTATCCCCAGGGAAATCATGTTTGATCCTAGTTGGTGCTTTTCTTCATATGCTCTCAGTCTTAGTAGTTTAGTTTGCTGCGTTTTTGTTGGACTGTCCTTTTTCTTAGTGTTCCAGTTTATTTCCTGTTATCTTGTTTTAGTTGCTTCTGATTGAGAATTTTCACATTTGAACTTTTGACTAATACAATCCTTGTTGGCCAAAAGAAAAAGAACAGTAACGGATAATTACCTTGCTCTTGGTGACAGAGTCGTTGACATTGATGGCAGGGAACAACAGACTTCCATCAGCTTGCATCTGGTAAAGTCTCTTAACACCCATAGCAGTCTCTTCAGAGACACCAACGAGTCCGTCCTTCATCTTGTGGTACCACATGGGATCAATCTTCAACCCATTCCTGATCACAGTGCGGACAGCATGGAGGTCAGGATCATCAGTGGAAGACGGGTCTGGAAACTGACCAGTCTTGGCATAAATCTCTTCAGCTTTCACGCCCTCACTGATCAAGAAGGTAGCGTCGCCACCGGCACCAACAATCAGATTGGGACCACCGCTGGGACCCCAGTCAAGCACACGCTTGATATCCTGCCAATAATTCGTCTCCCAACAGGCCTTCATGCCATCCTCGAGATTGGCTCGAAATTTGTCGATATCCAGCGAATACGGCGCCTCCCAAGTGGCCGCAATGCGACCCATGCTGAAGCAGGTCTGACGGGGGAAGCAGCAAACTTCGCCTCCGAGATCAGTTAGAATTTTCTCGAGGGGGGCGGTTTCAGAGGTCATGAGGGGGTGAACGACGATTCTAGCACCTTTGAGAGGCTGGGAGAGGCCGAACTCAGCAAGGCATGACCAGAGACCCGGCATTTCGACCTGGGAGTAATGGTCCCAAGGGTAAGCCTGGGCAACCCCGGCCATGGCGGTAGCTGCCAGAGAAGAAGAGGAATTTCTGTGTGCGGGAACAGAGCAAGAAAGAGGGAGAGTAGTGGGAGGCTAAGAGCTCGCGTGATCGGAAGCCCGGGGTCAGCCATGGCAGGTGGCACAAAAGATTTATAAACCCAAAGATCCTTTGCTACAGTTCCACGGTTGGTTTGCAAGTACGAGTAATTTTTTTCCCCCCCAAATCCAATTGGTTTGGAAAGTCAAGTATTCTCTCATCCTTTTTTTTTTTTTTTTTTTGCTCCTTTTCTCTTCCCCATCCCATCTCATTGTCGGATTGTAAAATTAGTTAGTTGAATTTTTTCCAGTGATACGTTAGGTTACATCCATAAAACGCAGCACTAGTAATACCAACAAAAACTGAACATCCTAAGAAAAACTAAGCAGTCAAACCTTGTCACAAAACAGACATCCTGCTTCTTCTTTTTGTCCTTCTTGAGACAGGAAGGGAAAATATCTTACCAGCAGTTTATTTATGCTATCATTTTTTTTTTCCCCCCAATCCTTCTATTGTTTTACGGAACTATAATTTAGATACTAGTATATTTCATTTTGTTTTTTTACCCCATTATTATTGTCGGCTGATTTAAAAATAATTGTACGTAAAGGTATTTTTTTAATTATGTAACTTTTACATAAATTTCAGTTTAGTTTCCTAATCTCATGAAGCATTCAGTCATCTAACAGTCTAACTCTACTATCATTGGCCTGAAAGAGTTAATACTTTTATATTAATTATTGTTATCTTAAAATTGAAATAAAAGTCACTTTTACCAATGGTAAGCTTGTATTCATCCACGTATAATTAATTTAAGTTTTTTTAGTTCATTAATTATTTTTTTAAAAATATAATTTTAAAATTAAAATGAAATTAATAAATAAATAGTGACAGTAATGAGCTGTGTTTTGGAATCATCCATGTAAATTACTATCTCTGGTCCATAAGTCTTTTTAATTTATATAAAATTTAGTTTCCTCTCCTAAGCTTAACATAAATAACATCATATTAACTTAATATTAACTTATATCAACTTAAACTATAACAGTTATAGGCAAAGCACATCAATATTTTCAGGGCAATGAAAGTAGATGCACGTCTTGAATCATAATGCTGCAGGAAAAGAGGCCAACATGAGCTAAAAGTGAGGGAAGCAGCTTTTCTCCTCTATTCTTACCATCTATTTCTTCCCCTCTATCCAAAACTATGTCACTTTGGGTGTTAAAGTTGAAGGCTTTTCAACCTTTTTATTTTTCAAATCAATCCAGTATTCTAAAATATTTTTTAGTACGCTTATTTATCAATAGTAGCTAGTATTTAGCCAATTGCATTCTGAATTATTTTTCCAGTAACACCTAGTATTCTAATCTGAAGCCTAAAATAATTGTTAGTGCATTTAATAATTTAAAATATCTTTACAGTAGCACTAATATCTAGCAAGTTGGACATACAGTATTTTTTCAATAATATATGTGTTCTAAACTAATTTTAGGATTTGAGTGTTTATTACAAGAAAATAATATAAACTATTGAATACACTGGAAATTAATTTAAGATACTAAGTACTACTGAAAAAATAGTTCAAATACCAAGACCATCTGCAAACCACCTTGAATGCCCATATAGGCCCTGGATAATCTTGAAGCGAAGGGATTCGGCGCATACATTGATTTCGACAATTAACCCGATGTGTCTTTGATCTTTATATCCTTGTATCGTATTTAGTAGGAAACATTAAAAATAAAAAATAAAAATTAGGATTAGGATTAGGATTAAAAAAAACCTAATAAAAGAGTTTTTATTCCAAAAATATTTTCTTCTTGCAATTATGATCACTTGTAGCAACTTTCCTTTTATTTCGTTTCTATCTAATTAATTTACAATTAACTGATGACGGATATTTTTGGAATAAATCCAGTAATAAATCATTATTTTTTCCCTAAACATTTTACATCATAAAACATAAAACCACCCACAAATGTCTTAATAGCTCTGGTCCTTGGTATAAAAACTGGTTGACTTGAGTAAATTAAAAACATTAATTAAGTTAATTATTTGTAATAAATAAATGTTGTCTTTTTTAAAATATCTTTTTTAATCAAGTGTATTGATTAGTACTACTATGAGAAAAAAATGAATAAATATAAGAGATAAAATATATTGAAATTTCATATTTAAAACTAAAATAAAAATTAAACAAGTTTTTATATTAAGGATCGGGATAATATTTCATTATACCATAATTCTATTTAAAATTCTTTGTTTTAATTTAAATCTCATATCAAGGTCGAAAATTTTTTTTTTTAAATCTCATGGTTTTCTTCTATAAGTTTCTAGAGAATCCCGGCCAAAACCAACGGATCGAAACTTCGAATTTTTTTAATAACAACACCAAAGATGCCCTTTCTAATTTGTTGCGGCAACCAACCTCGAGGCCGTCCCGTTTGCTTCTTTGTCAAGTTTTCCTCGATGCAATATGACCTGGACCTGAGATAACTCATCTGGACGCGAAAAATTAGGAGCCACTTGGATAAATGGGGCCCACTTCTAAAGATAATTCAAGCTCAGGGGATATGGGGTTTGCACCTAATTGCTTTCCTAAGTCTTGCCAGGTGCTACTGTAGTTGGTAGCCGGTTTTGCAGTGCGCAATGGATTTGAATTCCCTTGCCATATTGCCCATCTCTTATTTATTCGCTTGGTGGCTGTTATTTTGTAAATGCTTTTTGGATTAACACGACCTCTCTTAAAATTTAACCTTTTTTTAATTTTAATTCCTAGAATTGCAAACTAATATATAGATTTAATCATTGAGATTTAATCTTATTTTGGATTTAGTAGCTGAAATTTACAATTAGTAGTTTTGGTTCTTGAAATTTAACCCCATTTTGATTTTAGTTCTTAAAAAATAATGTTCCAGAGACTAGAAGTCTTTAGCTAGCTCCAAATGAAATCAAATTTGAGAAATTAAAACCTGTGATTTCAAATTTTAGGAACAAAAACTTAGATGAGGTCAAATTTCATGGATCAAAAGTATTAGTTCAAATTTCAAGGATTATCATCCAAATGATGTTAAATTTCAGGGACTAAAAATTTTATTAACCCATGGTTTTTTTTAATCATTAGTTTGCACATAAAATGACAAAGTGTGATTTTATGTTTTTTAAAATAATCGAACTACTGTTAAAATGGATAAATAGCTATATTAATAATTAAATGATTGATGATGTGGTTATATGGATGTTGATGAAACATGAACTCACCAAAAAGCCCTCTTAAACTAAGAGAGAACGTAGGAAGTTTAATTAGGAACAATTTAGTAATTTTAAATTTATATTTTTATATTTGATGCTTCTAAATAATTACAATTCTTATTATCTTTTTTGGAAAATATTATTCTCTTTAGAATTTTGGTTATTTTCTCTAATTTTTTCTAATTTGAAATATCTAATCTCATCATTTATTTTAACTTATTACTATGTAATCTTTTTAATATATACGTTTGTTGAAGATGTTAGACGTCTTGCAACACACATATGCACATATATTTTCGATTAAGTTATGAGATTACAAATGATATAATTTTAAGAATATTATAATATGTCAAATTTACAATTCAAAATTTTTAAATGTATTTTTTTATATACATTTGTTTTAAAAAAATGACTCAAATTTTCAACTAATTGTTAATGGTTTTTAAGTAAAATTACTTTTTTGGGCAAAAAAAATTAAAAATTACTTTTGAGTAAAAGAGTAAAAAATAACTTTAATCATCAAAATATACTGAAAATACAAATAAATAACTGGTAAATATTAAACTGTCAAAAAAGATAAATTTTAGAGTTTCAGTATAATGAGTGATATAATAAATAAGATTTATTTTAGAAAAAATTAATTTGCTAGTCCTTATAATTAATTGATTTTGAATTAAGTCCTTACTTTTTTTTCTTTTTATTGAATTTTGCATGGTTATGAGCACAGAAAATTTGAAGATTAGATTCCATTAGCTTACGCTGGGGCAGGATGATGGGGCCTTGACCAAGGGCGCACTCCGTGATAAAAAGGAGCGTGCTCGGCGTTGCCATTTTCAAGATCCAGTTAAATTCGGTTCAATAAAAAGAAAAAAAATCTTTAGGAACCCATTTAAAATATGATAAAATTATAAGGACTGGCAAATTAGTTTTTTCTTTTATTTTAATATAGTTTTTAATTAAAAAATATACTTTATGTAGAAAAGTTTCTTTTATACTCTATTCGGTTCTTAATATAAAACCTATTTAACTAATTTGATTAGATTAAGGAAGTTAGGTAAGTTAGTTAATCATAAGAATATGACAAGTTTTTCCTAAAATATCATAATCTTCTTCTTTAATATCCCCTCTCCCTTTTCTATTTGATTATGGTTGAAAAAAATCCATAAGGATAATTTAAAAAAATTGATAAATATGAGAAATAAGTCTTATATTTAGGACTAAAACTAACTCAACAATTAAATCCTATATTAAGGACCAGAAGAGTATTACTTTTGTTTTAAATACAGATTCATTTTGTAGTATAAATTTATACTGCAAATGCAAATCTTATAATTAGCACAAGGAGGTACTATATTTTTGGTTTGGAACAAACAAGTGTTGATCCAAATAGAAGCAGAGTTGTCAATAAGGGCCAGCCTAATCCTAAAGGGCTAGCCTTTTCAAGGGCCAGGGCCTAAAAAGGCTGGCCCTTAAAGCCCACATACCTTTAAAATTATTAATTATTAAACCTCGACCCTTTGACATGCGAGATCAGAGGTTAAAAGGGCGGTCCTTTTATGTTATTTTTTAAATTTAAATTCTTTTTAATTATTTTAAATAAAAAATAAAACAACAAAACTTCTAAGATTTTTTATTCAAATTAAAATATAGTAAATAAACCATGGTGTATAGAAAAAAAAATTAAATGCCAATAAACTATTGTCCAAAATAAAAAAAAATCAAAATCTAACAAAACACAAAAAACAAAAAAAAGATAAAAAAACCTATCAAAGATTAACAATATCAACATCATTATTATCTTTATCTTCATCTTCATCAGTATCATCAAGATCAGTAATATTGATTATTCTTTACTACAAGTGAGCTCTTTTTCAGTGATAAAAATATTAAAGTTTTTGTCTTCATTTACCTTATCTAAAATAAAACTATGCAGTAGTTATAAGTACAAATAAGAGTTTGAACATAGTTTAAATAAGAAAAGTTTTACACTTTGTTAATATATGTAAACTGATGGTAAATGAATTTACTAGCTATTGTGATAATTAGAATGTTAAAATATCAGTTGCCATTCTTGAAAGAATTGAAAATTGATTTTAATTGTTCTTTCACATAAGTCCAAAACATCTAATTCTTTTCAATTATCTGGCTTGAGTATTGGTTCTTCTAAATATTTTTTAATTTAAACTTATTCATAAAAAATTAATCTATAACTTTATAAATATATTGATAATAATAAAAAAAATAGGGGGCTTAAAAGGGCTGACTTTTTTTATTTTTGAGCCTATAGGACTAGCCCTTTTAAGTCTAATTTCTTTTTAAACCACTTAAAATACAAGCCCGGCCCTTTACTTAAAAGGGCCTAAAAGGACTGGCCCTTTTTGATGGTTCTGTAGAAGGGACTTGTACACCTTAAATATCATGTTCCAAGTTTGATTTTTAAAGTGGTATGTATAGAGAAAAAAACATTGTTAGGAGAGGTTTTCATTACGGTACCTGACAGTACTTTGAAAGACTAGTTTCTTACGTTCAGGTAGGAGGATATATACTCTAGACAACCAAAAAAATTCTGATTTGTTGGTGGAACCGAGTCAAAGTTCTTTTTTCTCTTTTTTTTTTCACAGAGCCAAAAATAAGTGAAAGCACTTAAAAAATGAAAACGTAGACATCAAAATATTTATTAAATTTCATGCAAATCTATTTAAAATCCTATATTACGGGAAAACATTATTTTCTCATATGTATAGTTTTTTTTTTAAGAAAAGATTGGCTTTGATGTAAGTTTCATTTCCATTTTTCTTTGCGCAGTACTTCAAGTTGGAAGCGAAATTATTGGGGCATTTGGTCTTTGAACAAATTAAATTGGCCTGAATTAATTATTTATGCTAAATATATTATTTGCCATGTCTCTTATTGCTTGAGATAAAAAGATGGTTTAATCATGATATAACAGATAATATTTACTAATAAGCATTATGTTTATAACTTCCTATTTACAAGAATTTGACGAGAAGGCAGATCGAAGAATTTGAATGTTAAAACATAAAAATTTGACTTTTCTATGAATAATGCACGACGTAGGCCAATGTATAGGAAATATAAAAATCAATAAATAATTGCTTTAAAACATAATTCTCTATGAACCAGAAACTAGTGACATCCCCTTTTGATGCACATTTAGAAACTACTTCTGTGTCTCTATCTTTTGATATCTGAAGAAAAGGGAAAATAGGTCTGGACATCCGTATAGTCTACACATTTTTTAAATTAAATCCTTGTAATTTAGAGTTAATATGCAAATTTACCCATAAACCCATCTCAATTTGCCAGCCATGCTCTGCGGTTTTTCAGATCGGCAGGTTAGGTTTTTTCATTTAGTTTTTAGGGTCAAGATACATCTAGTACTCCGAAAATATTTTTCAGGTGCATCCAGTACCTTGAAGCATTTCTAGGTGCGTCTAGACCTTAAATTTTTTTTTTTTGTTCCTTGGTACTGAATGCAAAAAAAATATTTTTGAATGCTAGACATATCTAAAAATATTTTAAAATACTAGATATACCAAAAAATATTTTGAGATGTTAGACGTAGCTAAAATAATATTTTAAACTGTTAGATGCAGTTGAGAAAATATTTTATGGATGCACATACTTTCATGTTAGTATTTCCGGTCAATAAGTGGGACCCATTAAGTTAAAAGGTCGCGAATGCTTGTGGTCATAGTTAACGAGTGGGTTATTTTTACTTTGTTTATATTGGTGATGTTTGACGCATGTGCAAATAAGAGGGAAAGTAGGGAGAATCTCTTTGCTAAAAACAATGGCAAACCAGAGGGCATTGATTTGCAGGGAAAAAAAATTAAACTAAAAATAAATAATTATATGATATTTTTCTTTTTTCTGGAAAAAGAATCAAATAATAAGGAAAAAATTCCTTTGGTACAAAGCTGAAATTGAATTAAAGATAAGAAAATTTGAATAATACAATATGAGAAACATGACCTACTACAACGTCTAAATTAGAGAACAATTGAGCAAAAGAGATAATGTACTTCAAGATTATTTTACTCCTCCGGTCCTAAATGTAAGACCCTCATACTAGTATGTATAAGGATCTTACATTTAGGACCGGACGAGTATTGGTTTTGTCTCTATAGTTATTAAGCTGAACAAATTGTTTGACCGAAGCCAACACTTGAAGCAATTCACTAGCCAAAAAGAAGAAAGGATAATTGATGACTAATAGGGGGGCACAAACACTTATATCCCTCCCGTCCTAAATATAAAACTATTTTTGTAATGTAAATTATACTATAAAAATGGTTTTACATTTAGGACTGAAAGAACAGTTAAAAGTCTAATCCCTTTTAAGTTTCTAATCATTGAAAATGCTGCAAAAGTTTAGCCCGAAAACAAATATAAGAATTGCATATTAAAGATTTGTTCCTTGCTTTATGCACGAGAATAGTCCAACCAGTATTGTCAAAAGAGATAATTGAATCCCAAAAAAGCCCGACAGAGATTGAAAGGGAGCTAATTAACTGACAAGAGAATACAAGATCAAAGAAGGAGATTGCGTTATTGATCTCTTGCGCGACTTGCAAGAGGATTTGAGGCAAAGTTTTTATGCAAATCTGTGTTTCTTTTCCTCCAAGTTATATTGATAAGAGTTATAACAACTTTCACTAGATAGTGGAGATTATACTGATACAAATTAGTACGAGTATCCTCTAACTAAAATAGGAAGCTCGGAGGATCAACGTTGTCAAAACGGTACATGTTTTTTTTCTCTTTCTCTTTTACCGACATTGCATTTAGAGGACTTTTTTATTCGGCCCACTTCTTGTTTTTGTTTGATAAGCAAGAAAGAGGATAAGTACTCAATCTCATCATATTCGGACTA
This sequence comes from Neltuma alba, assembly GCF_004799145.2. Classification (NCBI taxonomy): domain Eukaryota; kingdom Viridiplantae; phylum Streptophyta; class Magnoliopsida; order Fabales; family Fabaceae; genus Neltuma; species Neltuma alba. Next base: position 33,629 of record NW_021632923.1, read on the forward strand.
TTTATACTGATTTTGATGCTCTAGATTTAATTTTTTTATTTTACTTTTAAACAAAAAATTATTTTAAAAAATAAAACCTAAGAGATTATTTTATTTAAGATTCTATACTCATTAAAATAATTATTTTAAAAATAAAAATAAAAAAATAAATTTAAACCATTCAAATTAAATCTAAATGATTCAAATATAAAGAGTTAAAGACGCAGAAAGAAGGGAAGCCCCTCAAGTTACATAGTGAAGAACCTCGAGGTACCAAATGTTATGAACGCCAGGCGCCTTGCTTAGCGCTTGATCGGATCATTGCCTGCTAATAATTCCTCTATTTCAATTTATAAGATCTTTTTAATAACTTACAAAAACTAATGAATCTCAATAAATATAGATTTTCTTTGTCAACACATTAAATATAGTTAAATCATATTATTTTAAAGAGAAGTGCTGTATACAAACTCTGTTGACAACAAAATAACTATAAACTTTCAAAAAATAGTATTTATTTAATGTGAATCTCTAATTAATGAGGGATATTTTTGAAATAAGGTCATTAATGTATCACTGTTTCCTCCCACATATCTTACATTATGAAACATGCAACCACCCGAAAGGATATGGAAGATTTCAGAAATTTTTTTTAGAAATTTAAAAATGACAAATCGAGGTGTCAAATTTCAGTAATCTCAAATTATCCGGATACCAAAATGGCATTATGAAATGTTTGTGATTTTATAATATTGCCCTCGCTTTTTTAGAAAAAGAAAAAATAATAAAAAACATCACCTCAACTAGCTGGTGACACAGGAGTTCCAATGCCAGCACCCCCCCCCTGCTGCTGCCGAGATTTTTTTTTTGTGAAATAGTTTTTTTTTTTGCTAAAGTATAGAGTCGGCACTAAATGTGAGCACATCTTCTAATAGGGATTCGAACCTTATTTTTTGTGAAATAGTTTGTCAAGGTGAAATTATGAAATTTTGATCAAATAGACCTCAGCTTGCAATGGGAATTTAAAATCTGAGTTTGGACCCAAACTTGTATACAATTTTTTTTTTGTTTTTTAAGGCTTGGCCCGGGTATTTAAAAGGCCTGACGGGCCTGAAGCTTTTCTTAAAGATCTAATTACAATATAGGTTTTTGAAAAGATATCAATATCATATTTCAATAAATAAGTTTTGAGCCTATTAAAACTTACACAGATGTAGGCTTTTGATACACTTAGAAACTCATTGGAACTACATCTCCCTAATCCACGTCCCTCATGTAATTGTCATTAAAAGCTACATATAATTAATCACCCTTTGCTTGATAAATTATTTCCCAGCCATAAATCATACATGATTAATAGCAGCATCCAATAAAGTAACCCAATATGATGTTCTTATACCATAACAAAAGAAAGAAAACAATAATTAATATGTGATCTTAAACCAGCTAATAAGAAAATATATTGATGTATGGAGAATGCAAAGAGGAGGGTGAGAGAGTGAGAGCACCCAGAGCGAATATGACTCTGAACAAGCAAGGAAATAAATGATTTTGGATTTTGACAAATAACCCTGAAGTTGAAGCAAAGAACTGAGTGAGGGGAGGGAGAGAAACAGGGAACGCACAAAGACGAGCAGCGAATGGGGAGGGAATTTGTGCTGTCTGGTTGCGTGCAAACCAATTGGGCCTCCAGAAGGCCCAGAAAGAGAATTATGGCGGCAGGTTGCCATAAGGGCTGTGCCCTAACTATATATTAGGTGATCCTTTTTTCTTTAAGTTTTTAATTGAATCCCTTAACTTTAAAATGTACACTTTTAGTCTTTTTAGCTATAAAATTATTGGTTTTAAATAATAATTTTTTGTGATGATCATGGTTGTTTTAAAAATTAAACTCAATATGTTAGGATGTGGATTTGTTTTATCAATATTCAAGATCTTAATATCATCAATTTTTATTAATGATTTTAGGGTTAAAGAACAAAAAATATATTTTTTAAAGTTAAAGGACCAAATTGAAATCTTATGTAAAGTTAGAAGACTAAATGTATACTTTAGCCTTTAAAAGAAGGGTTAAGGTGCATCCAACACTTTCAAATATTTTCTCATGTGGATCCAAGATCTCAAAGTATTTTGTGGTGCATCTAGCACCTTGAATTATTTTTTAGTTGCATCCACACTTTGAAGTATTTGTTTTTTAACTAGGTGCTAGATGCATTAAAAAATATTTTTGGGTGTTGGACGCACCTAAAAAAAATATTTTAAGGTGCTGGATGCACCAAAAAATATTTTGAGGGCATTGGATGTACAAAAAAATATTTCATAGTGCTAGACTCATCTAAAAAAAAATACTTAGGATGCTGGGTGTACTACAAAATGCTTTAGGTAAATGAACTTGAGAAAATATTTCAAAGTACTGGATGCACCTTAAACCTTAGAAATATGTGAGGAGTTAGATGGAGTTGTCAAGATCAAAAGTAACGGTCTAATATATATGAAGCATTCTCAACATTAAGACATCATATGCCTAAGCTTTTTCTCTCTCTCCACTAAAAGATAGTTCCACACAATTCCAAAATTAATAGGACTTTATAAACTTATAATGTGGCATAGTGTCAAAGCATTAAGCTAATTAAAAGAATTGGAAAAAAGGAAATTCAAATATCATGAAATAATGACCATGTGTACCTCCACTCTATTATACAAATATTTTTTTTAAAGAAGCTAAACATTTCCCCCAAACATATCTCAAAATGATTCTTTGTACTCCAGTTGTTATTGTTGTTGGAATTGAATTTTTCAATCTAGGAGTACTAATTACCCAATACCATACATTATTTTCGTCCACATACCCAATTTTACAAGAAGTCTTTCAACAACATACCAATTCTTACTACCAATAATGATTCATCAATTATTCCAAGATTAAGGCAATTTGTGGTTTTTCAGGCTACAGAGATTACTATTAGATCTGGGTTTTGAAAATAAACCACATGGTTTTGAAAGCTCAAATAGGGTTCAAGTGGAAATAATGTCATAGGTAGGATAGAAAGGCTTAACTAAATGCCCAAATCATTTTTAAAATTATGCAAAATCACTAAATCACCCCAAGAGATTCTAAGATAGGTTCTAGAGTCTATCAATTGAAAAAGAACATACATACCAAATTACTATAAAATTTCCTAACAAAAGTATTCAAATTGTCTCCCAACTTTTATGTGCAAAAGATTGCTCCAAAATAAGTTTTTCACTGCAAATCAAGCATTCAAAAATATGAGCCACAGTTTCCTATTAAACATATGATCTAAGCAGATGTTTTATCATTGATCACTCATTCAATTTAAAAGATAATTAACCAATTTAACTTACATTTCAAACAAAATGACAAGAAGTCCAAGTTGCCAAAATTGAAACCCATACCAAATCATCAACCATCATTCTATTATCAAATGACCCAAGATCTTGTCACCAAACAAAAAAAGAAGAAGCTTAAATTCTAATCAAATTAGGAATGTAATAAACTTCCCTATGAATCCACTTTACTCACCAAACTTGATTCTTTTTTGCATCATGTTCAATTTAATGACAGACCTTCAAAATACCTAAAACAAGTCAAACCATTAAAAACTGACAAGGTATTTTAAGAAAGATAATACTTATTTATTATAAATAACTAAATTAATTTTTTTAATATTTGTAAATTAATTATTCAACTCTTATATTGAGGACCGAATGTAATGTAAAAAATAAAAAGATTGGTCATAGTATAAATGATTTTGTCTATTAAAAATGACTAATTAAAAAATTTAAATCTGGACCATCACATCAAATTTAGACAGTGCAAATTTAATGATTTAGGGTGCTCATCAAAGTGATAAACTTTCAAACTGGTTCCAATGTTTACATGGAAGAAAGAGAAACATAATAAGAATGAAGATTCAAAAACTAAAATATAAAAGAAAGCTTTGCTATATGAACATCTAGTCCTAAAAAATAAAAGAGATTGATCACAATATAAATGATTTTGTCTATTTAAAAATGACTAATTAAAAATTTTAAATCTGGACCATCACATCAGATTTGGACAGTGCATATTTGATGAGTTTAGGATACTCATCAAAATGATAAACTTTCAAATTGGTTCTATTGTTTACATGGAAGGGGGGAAAAAAAGAATGTATATTCAAAAACTTAAATGTAAAAGAAGGCTCTGCTATTTGAACATCTACTCCTATAAAGAATGTAAGAAAAAAAGAAAATATCGTGCCAAATAGTAAATCCCAACTCATCGAGGGAGATGAATTTTATTCTAATACAGATCAATTACAGCACCGCTTTCCTAGGCGGGGAATGAATATTTCACCACTACAAAAAAGAGCTTTCATGACGCTAATTTATGGGGGTCATTAGAAAAACACTATAAAAAACATGACGTGGCATTTTTGTAATTATAGGGAAGTGAATTTTATTTTTAACGGCAGTTTTTTAAATAATCACCTTAAAAAGTTTATCAGAGTCAGAGCTCAAAGTCCTCTATTACCTCCTCACTCGATTTTCTCCCTCCTCCTACCTTTGTTGGCCTTTATCCTTTGCTTCTATCATCTCTGCCATGTTCTTCCATTACTGTTGCCATCGCTGTCGTTGTTGCCATTGCCTCAGCCTCTTCATTCTTATTTGTGAGTGCTTCACCTTTTCTCCTCCATTCTTTCCATGGGTTTCACAGTTTTTGTGGTTTGATAGCCTAAAATTCATGAATTTTATTAGATCTTAGTTTTTGACCTTACTTTTATTAAATCTTAATAGCTTCGATATGGTGGTAGAAAGTGAAGCAAAATGGCACTATTACGGTAGAAAAGAATCTATGTTTGTTTCATCAAAATGCTTTTAACTAGTAAGAGATTATTGGTTAATTAGTTCTCAAACCCCTTCCATTGGGGCTTTGTTCTTCCATTCCATCCTGATCAATAGGAGAATGAAAAAAAAAAAAAATTTCATGCGGTGATTTATATAACAGCCGTGAAAAGTCACATGCCATGGCGATTAAAGAACCCCGCCGTGAAATCCTTTATATTCTACGTCAATAGCATAGACATCGCTCTTAAAATCGTCATGAAAAACTCATTTTAACCTCTGTTAAATATCTTTTTTTAAGTAGTGTTTGAGTGACTGATCCATGACGAGGCACCATGAAAACAAGATGCAAGAAACATCAGAGGATGAGCATAATTCCATTTTCAAATAAACTGCTGCAAAAGTAATCCATATAGGCATATAATGATAGGGTAAAAAGGAATTTCGTTCTGCTTCTTTTTTACCATGATAACAGTCACACGATGTGAGGAGCAACAAGTATGATTGAGGATTCTTGAGGATTATTTGTGTGAGAAAAGGCCATAGCTAAAAACGTTAGAAAGCCTAGAATTTCTTGAATTACAGTTTTTGGTAACTAAACTCTCCCATCATGAACTGCAACGTTCTTTTTATGGCAGACAATATTGATGAGAATGATGATAACTTTTAACAAAACATGGTGTCCATCCTTGTGCAGTTGTGTTAACATTGATTCAAGCTAAGAATGAAAAGAATTAATTTCATGCGCATCAAACCTGATGGACAAACAACCAAATCATATAGCTTTGACATAAGGACATGCAATAAAACTGTGATCCAATGTCTCTTGAATATCAAATCCAATCCAAATAGGAAATAGATTGTTGGAATCCAGATGATGATGCTTTAAAATTGTCACTTGAAGGAAGACTATTGTGCAATAGTTTCCATAAGAAAAGTAATTGCTTGAATGGGAGTGAAATTGACCAAAGAAATCTCCAAAAGGAATCAAAGGGTCCCACACACACACACTCTCTCTCTCTCTGTTCCGTTCTTGGTCTTCCATGGTGGTTATCTCCGGCTTCATCTACTTCACCATCGATTACATTGCCAACCGCCAAGTCGGAGAGCTAGTGCTTGCAAGAGAGCGAGCCATTGCATCCCTTGGTTCATATTGAAATCGATTACCTGAACTGGCCTTTTGCCTTTGAAGGTTTCAAGGACGGCTTCGTTAGTTGTGAAATGGGCAAATTTGAAGTATGGACTCTAAAAGCACATCAAAAAGAGAATGGTCAAGGCTTTTTTTTTTTTTTTTTAATTAAGGGCAAAAGTATAAAAGTACCCATAAACTTATATCAAAAGTGTACCTACCATCATAACCTTGTTTGAGGTGCAAAAGTACCCATAAACGTGTAAAATTAGCACAAAAATTATTTCTTTCAATGGGACCCACACTAATGTGATGAAATTATTAAAATGATCCTAAATGAAAGAAACAAAAAAGGGCGAAAGTGCAAAAATATCCATAAATTTTTAGTTAAAAGCGTGTCAAGTATCATATGTTTTTTCACAAGTGTAAAAGTACTGATGACGTGCAAATAAATTAATCTTTTAGTTTTATCAAAAAAAATTCTATTAAATTTTATCATACTATTATAATATTGATAATTTTACAGTTAATGTACATGTTTGGTTCTCTAAGTTCATCTAGTTTTAATTTAGTTTCTTAAATATGTAAAGTACATTTTCAGTTACTAAATGTTAGTACCATTGTTCTCATTAACAGAAAATACTAACTCAATAAATTTAAATGATGACTTTGCAAAAGTACACATGAACGTGTAAATAAATTGATTATTTTATTTTTTTTTAAAAAAGTATTATACTGTTATACTTTTAGACCTCTAAATTTGCATCAAGTTTTAATTTAACTTCTTAAAACTATAAAGTTATTTTTATTCCATTAATGTTTTAATATACTAAAGATGTGTTGTTGATTTTAAAAATCAGAGTACATCTTTGCTCGGTTTTATTTTAAATATTTTTCAATTTACAAATTTTAAATTAAAGATTAATATCTTAATATTTAATTACAAAGTTACCATTTAAATTTGCTAAATCAACTTTCACTGTTAATAAAACTAATGGTGTTAACATTAAGAAAATTAAAAATACGCTTCATAAATTTAACGGGCTAAATTAAAACTAGATGTAAATTTAAAAGACCAAACACATATATTAACCATAAAATTATTAGTATTATAATAATATAATAAAATTTAGTCGATTTGTTGATGTTCAAATCAAGCTACATCTTTATTAAGTTTTATGTTAAATATTTTTCAATTTATAAATTTCATATTAAAGATTAATATTTCAATATTTAATTATAAAGTTACATTTAAATTTGCTAAATCAAATTTTACTATTAATAAAACCAACCGTGTTAACATTAAGGGAATTAAAAATACACTTAATAAATTTAAGGGGTTAAATTAAAACTTAATATAAATTTAGAAAACGAAACATATATATTAACCATAAAATTATCAGTATTATAGTAGTATAATAAAATATAGTAGATTTTTTTTCCGCTAAAACTGAAGAAATTAATTTATTTGCATCGTCATTGCTATTTTTGCACCTATGAAAAAAAATATGGTGTTTGGCGCACTTTGACTAAAAGTTTATAGGTATTTTGGCACATTTACGTTTTTTTTGGTTTTTTGGAGTTTAAGGTATTTTGGTATTTTTCATAACATTAGCATTAACCCAATTGCAAAAAGTAACGGTCATTAGTCAGATTTAACTGTAGTGTTATTTTTCCTCTGGTTTTTCAAATTTATGGGTACTTTTGCATTCTTAAAAAAATTATAATGGTGGGTGCACTTTCAATATAATTTTATGGGTAGTTTTATACGTTTATTCTTTAATTAAAACTGATATATACGTCAAGCAAGCGCTTTCACAAAGTAGGTTACAACCTTACCCATAGCTCTGGCTTGAGACGCCGCGAAAAAGGCTTGGAAAGTCCATGAGCTGAAAAAGAAGAAGAAGATATTTTTGCATGTTTACCTTTTATTATTTTATTCTTGGACATTTCAAAATAAGTGAAAAAATTATAATTTGGCCAAAAGGCCTAAAAAACCCACCACCTGTTGGCCTTGAGCTTACATGTTCAAGGGTTAGGAACAAACCATTTTTAAAATAAGCAGATTTTTCAAGCTCAACACTTTTATATCATAACCAATTATGGGCAAACTCTTTAGAACCGAGCTAGTTCATGTCAATAGCAATAGACATGTAATCCAAACACACATGTTGTTGCATTTTTTGTTGTTGTTTCATGTTAGCATGATTTGATGTCCGTCTATGTCCATAGATACTTTTAATGCTGTTTCTTGAACCGGCTATGGGAATTTTGGAATCAAATTAGGAGGGAGTCTGGTGCAGAAAAGAAGGACGCCAATGACCACCCTTGTTGGTCGTTATAAAATGGATGAAGCAACTTAAAGAAAGGAATGACCGTGATGAAAGAGCCGACGTAGTCAAAATTAAAATTGAATTTGAAAAGGGCAATAATGATGATGATAATGATGTTATTCAAAGGAGGAGTTCAGAGTATGAAATCATTACTTTGGGTAGAGAGATAAATGACGTGATAATGAACAGAGTAATAGGCAACAAATCATAACATATTAACGACTTGATTTTTTCACTTAATTCCTTCATCCATATTTTATTTTCACTCATTGCTCCCATTCCATCCTCACCCCGTCTCTTTCTTCCACGTTTTGTTTTCAAGAAAGCAACCCCCCGCCCCAAAAACAAAAAAAAACCGATAGCCGTTAACTACCTGTGACTAAGGAAAATTTAGAGAGTAGAACCCAGAGGAAATAATGTTTATTGCAGCTAATCTTAGAAAGTGTGATTATTTATGAGACCAAATACCAAAATATACATTTAGAAATACTAAATACGCCTACCCATATCTCCTACCTTTTCTCTAACCATTAATTTTCAAATTTAAATTTAAATTCTTAATTCAATTTAATCATTAAATCTTCAATAACCATAGTTAACGAGTGGTTTGAGTCCTTATAAGATCATTAATAATGCTAGTGATAATATCCGGATATTAGTTTTGAAACTCCTCAAGTTGATGTGATCGATTATGTTAGTGCCTCAAATATTCCATTGGATGAGCTATACCATTTATTAATACTTTTTGTTGTCGGCATTTTGCCGTTATGTTGCTATCTCAAACTCTGCACATGCAGTTATTTGGTTTACTTAGTTTGAATGTTATAATTTTTTGTGTATACAATCAAGTATAGATGGAGTGAGATTACAGCTTCAAAATTGAATTAACTATAACGCCAAATGTATTTGCTTTGAACAATATTTATTGTTTTAGACCTGAAAATTGAGATCCGTATGGATACAAAAGTAAAATGTATTAGATGTATATGATGTGTTTTGTATTATTCTGTTAGTTCTATTAGTCGTTGGGCCTACATTTTTCAGTCAAGGCCTATTAGGGGTAGTCCAATAGATGTTGTCCAATATAAGTATTGTGGACTGGTGTGTTGTGATGTATGGAATCATTTTAGTAAATAATACAAGAGTTTATTCAATTTCTAAATACTCTGATTGTTTTCATGGCATCAGAGCACACGTTGTGATCCAAGGGTCCATCATGACACAGAAGCCCAATGTATTAGGGCTGTGGTCGGCGTCTGAGATTCAAGATTGAGCCAAGAGGTTCTCCATGTATTCCACGTTTGTCCCAAATCAAGAAATACACCGTGCCTGATTTTTCAGTTTGCGAACTCTAAATCGACAATCGCAAGAAACATGGGAGAAGAGAAGGTAATCGGAGAATCAGCCATCAACTTCGCACACCCCCTTTAATTACCTCCATCCCTCCGACATGCAAGGAGCCTCCATCATCAGTTAGGTGTTGACCAGTAGTGAGAATTACACAATTTGGAGCAAAGTGATGTTGATAGCGTTGAGAGGAAAGAACAAAGTCGGATTCATCGATGGGTCATGCAAGAAGTCCGATCAAGAACCCGACCTCCAGAATTATTGGGAACGCTGCAATGCTATGGTATTTTCCTGGATCTTGAACTTTGTCTTGAAGGATTTGGCGAACAGCTTGGTGTACCTGCAAGAAGTGCACATTGCATGAGAGGATATGAGGGAGCGTTTTGATAAAGTCTCTGGCTCCAAAATCTTTTCCCTCCACTGAGAGATATACTCCCTGTGCCAAGGCGAGCTATCGGTCTCTGGATATTACTCACATCTTAAAGAGCTCCAGGAAGAGCAAGCCAATATTGTAGTGATTCTATCGTGCAAGTGTGCTACGTCTAAAGCCTATAATGAAGCTATGCAACAATAAAGGTTTTGATGGGCCTAAACAAGGTCTATGATAACGCAAGAGGTCATATACCTCTAATGTACCCTCTTCCTATGGTTAATTAGTCATATGCAATGATTCTGGAAGTTGAAGCCCAGAAGAACATTGCAAGTATGGAGAAAATTAATGTTACGAAAGGAGCAGCAATGATTGCTAAAGGCAGACGAAGACGAAGAGGAAGAGGTAGGGGGAGAGGAAATCCTCCACCAGAGTGTGACCACTACCATAAGAAAGGTCACACGAAGGATAACTGCTGGGAAATAATTGGATTCCCAACTGATTTCAATGGGAATAAGGCAAGACAAAACCAAGAATTTAGAGGAAACCAAAGTAGGGGCAATCAGGAAGGAGAGGCTCTCACGAATGTCACCACCATCTCACCAAGCTTTACAGTTGAGCAATATGAAAGTTTGCTGGAGCTATTGAAAAAGGATACGGATGCCAGTGCCCATGCACTAAGCAGTACAGGTTTGCCCATTCTAATCTCCTCTGATTTAAAGCGCAGTAAATGGGTTTTTGACTCAGGAGCTACCACACATATGGTTAGTGATCTAGGTTTACTAGACAATTATAAACTTTATAATGGACCAATTAAAACTATAAAGGTTCCTATTGGAGACATATTTTCTGTGACTCACATAGGAGATGTTAAATTTCCTAATAGAATTGAACTAAAGGGTGTTTTATATGCTGCAGAACTCCAATTCAATTTAATCTCTGTTTCTAGGATCACTAAAGAATTATTCTGTGTGGTATCCTTCTATCCTGATGGATGTATGTTGCAGGACCTTCAGGATGGCAGGATGAAGGGGATTGGTAGAGTAGTGCATGGTTTATACCTTTTGGATTTAGAAAAGAATTACACTAATACAGGAATAGACACTGATACTTGCTGTTCTGTGACTCATACTGATCTGTGGCTCTTACATAAAAGACCTAGACATACCCCTGTAAATGTTTTGAGACATTTAGACATTGTACGTGACAAATCAATGACTTTGAATAAAAGTTGTGACATTTGTTTTCAATCCAAGTAGACTAAAATTCCTTTCCCTTCTAGCTGCATTAAAACTAGAAAATGTTTTGATATGCTTCATATGGATGTCTGGGGTCCTTACAAAGTACCCACTCATTCAGGTTTTCAGTACTTTCTAACTATTGTCGATGATTTTTCCAGAGCTACTTGGACTTATCTAATGAAGCATAAATCTGAAACTATTTGTCATGTTAAGAAATTTTTTTGCTTATGTTCAGAATCAATTTGAGATATCTGTTAAAAGGGTAAGAAGCGATAATGGCACTGAATTCATCAACCATGAATTAGCAAAATATTTTCAAGATAAGGGTGTCACACATGAAAGTACTTGCCCTTATACTCCTGAGCAGAATGGTGTTGTAGAGAGAAAATATAGGACCTTGATGCAAATTGCAAGAGGCCTAATAATACAATCTAGATTACCAATTAAGTTTTGGGGTGAATGTGTTAAGATGGCAACTTATCTAGCGAATAGAATTCCCAGCAAAATATTGGGTTTTAAAACTTCTTATTAGCTTGTATATGGTCGAACCCCTAACTGTAATGACTTAAGAGTTTTTGGATGTTTAGCTTATGCCAAAAATCTTCTTAACATAGATAAGTTTCAATTCAGATCAATACCATGTGTTTTCTTAGGATATCCAAATAATCAAAAGGGCTATATCTTATTAAATTGGAAAGATCATAGACTGTTTATTGGTAGACATGTAAAGTTTGTTGAGGATGTTTTCCCTTTTCAAATCACAATTGGTACTGATCAAGGGGGAGTATCTAATGAACTTAGAAAGATGTTTTATTTTGATGATGATAGTGAGCACTTTCAGTCGGAGTTCATAAAGGATTCTAATTCTACTCTTGATTTAGTGATTGATAATAGTAATAATCAACCTTCAAACTGTACTAATAAAAATTCTTCCCAAGCTAATGAGCGTCCTGTTAGAGAGAGGCAACCCCCTATATGGTTTAGGGATTATATTTACACTTAGCTTAGTCCAACACAAACAATTCAGACAGTAAATCAGTAAACAGATCTGTCTACAAGTATCCTATAGAAAATTACATATCATATGACAATGTTTCTCCTTCGCATATGAGCTTTCTTTGTTCAATTGATGCTGTTGCTGAACCTATTTACTATGCTGATGCTGTGCATGACCAGAATTGGGTAATTGCTATGAAAAATGAAATAAGGGCTTTAGAACAGAATGAAACATGGGACATTGTTCCTCTACCTAAAGGTAAAAAGGCAATAGGATGTAAATGGGTTTATAAGGTAAAGTATAAGCCCAATGGAACCATTGATAAGTATAAAGCTAGATTAGTAGCCAAAGGCTATAGTCAAATTGAAGGGGTTGATTATAATGAAACCTTTTCTCTTGTGGTAAAAATGGTCACTGTGAGAATTGTTTTGAAGATGGCTGCTGTGAATAATTGGTCTTTGCATCAAATGGATGTGAATAATGCTTTTTGCAGGGAGATCTTGATGAAGAAGTTTATATGACCATACCCCAAGGTTTTAAGAACTAAGGAAACAATATGGTATGTAAACTTAAGAAGTCCCTCTATTCACTCAAGCAAGTCTCAAGGTAGTGGAATCAAAAACTTTCACTATCCTTAATCAATGGGGGCTTTGTACAGAGCAAACATGATTATTCTTTGTATATTAAACATTATGATGATGCCTTTGTAATTATTTTAGTCTATGTGGACAATTTGCTAATTACTGGTAGTTCTGAAGAAAGAATTAATCAAGTTAAGTCCTTTCTACATTGTCATTTCAAAATTAAGGATTGAGGCATTATGAAATACTTCTTGGGCATTGAGGTGGCAAGGTCCGAGAAGGGCATCATACTAACGTAAAGGAAGTATATTCTAGATCTTCTTGCAGAAACAGGAATGAGTGCTTGTAGACCTCTCACTTTGCTGATGCCACAACACTCAAAACTAGTAGCTTATGAAGAAGGGAAGCATCGAAAGGAGGATCTGCTCAAAGAGCCAGGGAAGTACAGGAGACTAATAGGAAAATTAATCTATTTAACAATAACAAGACTTGATATCTCCTTTCCTGTGCAAGTACTGAGTCAATTCATGCAGTTACCAATGAAGTGCCATTGGGCAGCAGCTATAGGGGTGCTGAGGTACCTAAAACAGTCACCTGGTCTTGGGATTCAGCTAAGCTCAAGGGGAGATTTGAAGCTTAACTGCTTTTGTGATTCAAATTAGGGGTCATGTGAGACCACGCGGAGGTTTGTGACTGGGTATCTTCTCAAACTAGGAGATGCACTTATAATCTAGAAAACAAAGAAGCAAGCAACGATTTCAAGGTCTTCTGCTGAAGCTGAGTATAGGGCGTTGGGTTTAGCCGTGTCCGAGGTGATCTGGGTGAAAGGTCTCTTAGCTGATCTAGGAATATCAGTACAGCAACCAGCGGATGTGCATTGTAACAGCAAATCTGTGATTTACATTGCAACAAACCCGGTCTTCCATCAGAGAACAAAGCACATCAAAATCAATTGTAACTTTGTACGAGAAAAGGTGACAGAAAGATTAATTAAATTACAGCATGTAAGGTCTACTGATCAAGAGGCAAATATATTAACCAAAGCAGTAGGGAAAGAAACATAGATGAGATTGCTTAGCAAGTTAGGTGCTTCAGATGTTTTTCAACTCCAAACTTGAGGGAAAGTATTAGATGTATATGACGTGTTTTGTATTATTTTGTTAGTTCTATTAGTCGTTGGGCCTGCATTATTCGGTCGAGGTCCATTATGGGCAACTTAGTAGATGTTGTCCAATATAAGTATTATGGACTAGTGTGTTGTGATGTATGGAATCATTTTAGTAAATAATACAAGAGTTTATTCAATTCCCAAATACTCTGATTGTTTTCAAAATGATAGTATACAAATATTTCTGTAATGAAAAATGAATCCAAAATCGGTTGTAAATTATACCCCGTTTGGTATCATTGAAAAGTTTTTATAAAGCTAAAAGTGGAAGTAAAAGTGAAAGTGAAAGTGGAAGTGAGTTCCAAAACATGTTTAGTATGTCAATAGAAGTGAGATATAATTTTTAATCCAAATGTGTATTTTCCTTATGAAAATACTAAAATGCCCTTGTTTTATGGAAAAATAAAAAGGAAAGTCCTTCCCCACCGTAAGCACCACCATCTGGGGAGCAACATAATCCACCATTGCTAATGAACGATTAAACATAACCAAGAAAATGAACAATCAACAAAACATATCTAGAAAGGAATCTTGTAAAAAGATTAAAAAAAAAAAGTTTCACAATGAACAGACTTCAACGGCGATGGCAAGGGTTGGAAGATGTGATTTAGCGGCGGATGATGGCGACGGGTTGGTGCAAACTTGTCGCGATCTGGCAAGACAGCTTCATCATAATCTGGACAGCAAGCACGACGAGGATACAATCTAGAAGGAGAGCCTCTGAAGTCGTCGACGGAGGCTCGTTGTGGCTGTCACTGTTAGTCGTGCACCGCCGCATACTCCACCGTGACGCCAGATCCCAAATTGAAGCCAATTACGGAGGCTGAAGAATGGAGGCAAGGGGATCAAAGAGAAGAGGAGGTTGAAGAAAGACGAGGGGGTTGAATAGGAGAGATGAAGGTTGAAGGAGGAGGTGGGAGTGGGGTCAAGAGGACGAAGGTTGAAGGAGGACGATGAGGGCAATGGTTATATAATGTGATATAATTATGATTTACTCATTGTTTATATTATGACTTTGAATTTATTCAATTTATATCTTTACATTGTCATTATTATTATTGTTTTGATTTTTCTCTCTTCCCTCCTATATATATATATATATATATATATATAACTTTGATTAATGTTGTTTTTTCTCTTATATTATTTATGGATTTATGTTATCATTTATTTCATGCCATCTTTTCATATCGTACTGATTCATGGTTAATTATGATTAATATTCATCTTGAGCTATAAGAATTTCTCTTTTATCCTTACTTTATGTTATACTTATATTTCTAATTTTATAATTTCAAGTTCAAGTTTTATTTCCATTTATTCTCATATGTTGGTCATAATTAATTGATATCTTAATTTAATTCTATTGAACAGCTAAAATTCATAATACTCTGGATCTAATAATTAGATGACTAAAAATCACATAACTTTTGTAAACGAATATTTTGCATTCCAATAAATGACAAGACAAGAAAAATATACGACACTTTAATGATCTAATAATCATATATGTCAAAATCGTAAAGGTTAATTGTTCAAACATCAAATTGTACAAAAATTGAAAGATTTTTGTTATGACGTTGAAGACTAATGATTAAAATAATTGATAATGTACCATATATTGAAAGTGACAATATATGATAATGATCATATTACTTTGGAAAAACTGGCCATTGCTGAAAGTAACTTGCACAGTTGCTGCAACGCTCTTTTTGATGGGATAAAGGGAGCCACCAACGTGACGATTCCTGGGAAAAAAGCCCATTGCGTGCGGATAGGATGATGCTAGTGAGGGATGTCCTATCGCACTGAAGCAGGCTGGCGCTGACGTGTTTGTGTATGCGGATGATCCCATCCATGCCCTTCAAGCTCACCTAAAAGGTTTTGATGTTATTAAGGCTCTTGACGAGGTTGTTTTTCTTTTTTTGGAGATTGTAATACGAGACAACCCGTGAATTGCGGGTTGACTCGTGACAGGTTAGAATTAGGCAGTATGAGTTGAAATGACCTTGTGTAATGGCAGGTTGGCCTTTAGCTAACTTTAACCTATCTTGGTAGGTTCGGGCCAACCCGCCAATTATTATTTTTCTTTTTTAAAAATATTTTTCCTTATACAATGTAAAAAAATATAATGAAAATTTTATCTTTTCTTCAAATACTTGATTAAAAACACCAAATAAATAAATGATATAGGTATTTTTTAATTTTTTAGATAGAATATAAAATATAATAATATACATATAATGATTAATAAAATTTTAAAAATACAAAAAAAAATGTGGGTTAGCCTGTTAGTTGGCGGGTTGTGGGTTAAGCAGTATGGATTGAAAAGCTTTGTGTACCTGTCATTTTTGGTGGGTTGGTGGGTTGGTGGATTGGACCTATTACCGACTTTAATTTCTTCTGAGGCAGACATATTATACGTGACCAATATGAACAAGGACAATAAGAATTTGGTTAAACACTTATAGAGGATGAAGAACAAGGCCATTATTTACAACATGGATCCAATATTGGACCTTAATAATAACATTATCCTCAAATCGACATTCCGATAGTTTTAAAAGTGATTTTATAAATTAAGTATAAGAGAGAAATTTCTGTCTCGACTTGTATGAAAACACTTTTTAAAATTGCTTTTGATATAAATCAAACACCCTATCAGGCAAAAAAAAAAAAATACCAGACACACTTTAAGTCTAGTGTTCACTGCATTATATTGAAAAACATGGGATGCCCAGCGGATTTGATGTCGTCTTGGTCTTGCGCATGCTCGTGGCCGGTTGCTGTGCTTGACCTGTGGCGCAAGAGAGGGACTGGCGAGTACGAGAATAAGCTAAGGTTTATGATTTGCCTGAGCATCTTGAAAAGAAGTTTCTGCTCTTCACCTTGCCAAGCTTGCCACGTCGACCAAAGCGTTTGTACCGATGGAAGAACAGGGAAATGTCTTCTCTACAAGCACGGAGCCAAAAAAAAAGGTGATACTCCTCTCATGTTTAATCTAAAATTTAATTGTTGAATTGATTTAGTTCTAAATATAAAACTTATTTCTCATATTTATCAATTTTACTCTTATAGTTACTTCTTCAACTATAATCAAATAGAAGGAGGAGGGGGATATTAAGAAAGATAATTATAGTGTCTTAGAAAGAACATCTCATATTTTTTATAATTAACTAACTTATCTAACTTTTTTAATCTAATCAAATTAGTTAGATAAGTATTGTATCAATAATCGAAGGAGTAATATATAATTATTAGTGGCTATTAAAGCTTGTTGGCTTCTTGGCATTTCGGGGCCTCACGATCATGTATCAAAGTTAACATGTCATTTCCCAAAGTTTGCATAGATCTCTTGGCTATTTGGATTGTCATTAAAAGGTGAGAGACAGGGATCTTGATCGTGTTAGAGTGAGGTCTCTTTGCCATCAAAAATTTAATCTTGACCATCTAAAATTAATCCATTGATTTTTATTGAGATGAATAGGTTCTTATTTTATACTCAACCAACAAATGCTCATCATCACTGTGATCAAATTTGATTTATTCAAAATCGAATTTGTACGTTCCAAATTTAAAAGTTTGTATATGCAATGTTTACAATGATAACTTTATTTTTTATAAAGTATCAATTATTAGATTATTTTTATTTTAAATTTTGTATTCATTAAAATAAGAAATTATTTTATACATCAAATTCACATTAATATCAATGATTCAAATTAAGCATGCAATTTACTCCTTTTCTGTAGGAAAATTCAACTCTTAGATTCTTACTTATTTTTCTCCCATCATGCTATTCTAATTTAAAAAAAAAAAAAGAACATATCGTTTTCATTTAAAATAATGCTCAAGCGGGGTCATAAACCAATCACCAAAGCACCAAATATTGTCTTAATTATACATATACACTTAGTGCGTAACAATTCAAAAGGGAATGTTCTTTTTAATTACTTAGCATTCTCCAATTAAGTAAAATAATAATAATAATACTTTGAAGATATCATTGTCAAGTCACCAACTATATTTTTTGAATTTTTATTAAAAAAACTATCCTGTTCAATTATTTAATGGCCAAGAAAATTTGAGGAAATATTATAGAATATTATTTTGGGGATTATAAAAATAATGAGGCGGCCTACTTTTCCATTGGGCTTAGAAAATGAGAGACCTTAAAGTTTAAGTTCTTATTAGGAGATGTGTCTATATTAGTACTTAATAGTACCTTAAATAACATAGCTTTTAATAGAATGATGCTGGTTCCTAGCCAAAAAAAACTTACTAACTACCTAACTTTTAACCCTCAATAACACTTATTCTGCTCATACTCTCATAGTCTCATGCTCTCACATGTCTCTTCATAGATCTTTTCTTTATTTTTCTCATTTTCCACTCACTGATTCAATTCTAATAGAAGCTCGTCACTTTTGAACTAAGAGACTTCACTCAAATAGCAGCAATTTGTAGTCCTAATCATTGAATTCGGACATTGTTTAAAAAAAAATTTGAAAAAAAAGTGCGGGCGCTTACGACCCTAGCCCCAAGCCTTTATCATTAAGGCTGAGTTTTAAAAAAATTGCAAGATATGAGAGAAGTAAGACTTAGTGTCAAATCAAACTCTTTCCTATTCTTAGTTTTACATAATTAATAAGAATATTTAAAAAAAAACAATACTCATTTGTTATAAACAACTAAATTAAATAAATTTTTTAATATTTACAAATCAGTTATCTGTCTCGAGAGGCACAAAACTACCTCTTCTTCAAGGTGATTGATGAAAGCTGTATGCATACTGCAAAGTTACAATCGCTAATCCACTTTTACTGGAGAGCTCGAGAAGTTAGGCTTGTCCAAAGTGTAAAACCTGTTTCATTGGTTGTTTTTTTTCCCCCCAAGTGATGAAGAAGCTTGCCGATTTGTTCGGAGTCAAAGCACTTGGCTTCTCCGAGGTTTTACTATTTGCTGTCTGTGAATGAATTCCCAATGTCCCAATTACAATAGCATGTTTGGCTCAGTTCATGTTTGAATTCAAATTATATTGTAGGTCTTCCTAAAGAAACATTATTCTAAAACTCCAATAGGATTAGCCTATTAGTATTAAAATAGCTTTGCAGAACAAATTCAGAGTCTCTTGTCTTTCAGTAGTTCAGTTTAACTCATTGGAATAGCTTGAGGTTTCCATTCTTCTTGAACGCAATGGAAGGCATTGCTGCGTCTGTGGCTCTCTTGGACCCTCGTCAGAGGCATGCCTTGAGTCTGTTAGAGAAGATGAAGGTGTTTTTATGTACATGGGCTTACTCCTCAAATGCTCAATGGGCTTTTCTCCACAAGTAGAGGTTCAGACCTAAGACCACTCTATATTCAATATGGGCGTCCAGCTTATCTGCTATTATGAGAAAGACAGAAATGGATTACAATAATGAGACTGATCTCTGCTACAAAAAACACTAGCGCATCATCATCTCGAGCCTTACGTTCAAAATGCATCAACGGGTCAATCTTATTACGATATAAGCTCTGTCTCATCTCTTAATTCTCAAGGGAAAGGGCATCTTCACGGCTTGCCTAACGTGTGAAACGTTCAAGAGGACACGAAGAAAAAGAAATTGGTGGTGGATGATAAGACCATTCGCTCTACTAAGAGAAATAAATCAAACTACTTTAATTCTATTTTACAGATCACAATAGAGGGCATCCATAGCTGTTACTATTTGCCAAAAGTGATAAGAAGGTGGTTCACATTATTCTACACCACACTCAGTTTTGGTTCAACATCATGGAGCATATGAGATTCCACATCACAGCAGTGGACGGATTTGAGGTTGCAAAACTGTGAGGACATCTTGATTCTTGAAGGTTTAGATGTTACTATATCTGGTCTTTAATATTAGAGCTAGATGGCAAATTTGGAGAAATTGAAAAAAGTAGTTA
This sequence comes from Neltuma alba, assembly GCF_004799145.2. Classification (NCBI taxonomy): domain Eukaryota; kingdom Viridiplantae; phylum Streptophyta; class Magnoliopsida; order Fabales; family Fabaceae; genus Neltuma; species Neltuma alba. The sequence continues at coordinate 53,553 of NW_021632923.1, forward strand.
AGTTAGTTATTTGTCACAAATATGTATTGATTTTCCTAAATTACTCTCTTTAATCATGTGTATTGGGATATTGAAATTATCCCTTTGTAAGAAAAACCCTTATAATCAATAAGGACATTTTGAGAAAAAAAATGAGAGACAAAATTGATTGAAATCTTATATTTAGGATTAAATTTAAATTTCAACTAGCTCATATATTAAGAATAGAAAGTAACAATATGTAGAGAAATATTACTAATGACCTGCTAAGACCTGCTAAGACAAGCATGAAACATCAAAATTGGAAGGAAATAAAGTGAAGAAGAAAAAAACTAGAGAAAAAAATGTTATAAATCCTTCTGAATGACGAATGAAAAAAAAAACAAGAGGAAAATAACTAAAACCTCGTTCTTACTCTTATATGAAAACATATCATTTTTAAACTCAAGTTAAATATCTCAATGAGATAATGATGTTAACATTAATACCATAAAGTAATTTACAATCAAATTATTTATTTAGTAAATATATACTTTAAAACTAAATAAGTCAGTAAAAATGCTATTTTTCCAACACTTATTACAATTAAATTATGAAAACTACTAATGAATCTACTTTGATTTATAGGCCATTGAATTATGAAAACTAATAAATCTCATTCATTATAGTTAGAAGTTATTTTTTTTAAAAAAAAAACTCGTTTCTAATTAATTTACAATCAAAAGATGAAGGATATTATTGGAATAAATTCAGTTATAAATCATTTTTTCCTAAACATTTTATATCATAGAAGATAAAACCGCCCACAAACGTCTTATTTCATTACGCCATAATTCTATTTAAAATTCTGTGTTTTGATTTAAATCTCAGAGTTTTCTTCTCTAAGTTTCTAGAAGTTTCCTGGCCAAAACAAAGAAAAAAAATCTAGCGATTTATCCCCAAATATCGAAACTCTGAATTTTCTTTAATAATAACACCAAAGATTCCCTTTCTAATTGGTATCAGCAACCCACATCATGGCGATCCGGTTAGAAACCCTCCCAGTCTCCTTCCCATCTTCTTCCCTCATCTTCCCTCTTCTAGCCATAAGATTAGCATATATTTGAATGATTCAGATTTGATTTCATACGAAATATATTTTCTTATTTAATGTTACATTATTCATATGAAAATATAACTATTTAAATTAATTAATTCTTATTTTAATTTATAATTTAACTTTTTGATAATAATTTTATAAAAGATTAAATCTGATCCATTTAAATATTGATCTTATGGCTATAAAAAGTGAAGAGGAGGAAAGGACAAGGGAAGAGAATAGAAGAGGTTTTTAGCCGTGCTATTTGCTTCCTCATCAAGTTTTCCTCGATGCCATATATGACGTGGAACTGGGATGACTAATCTGGACGAGTAAAATGGGGAGCCACTTGCATAAATGGGGCCCACTATATAACTGGGTTTGCGCCTAATTAAATTGCTTCCTAAGGGCTAAAAGCTTGCCAGGGGCTACTGTGGTTGGAGCTGGCTTTGGAGTGCCCATTGGACCTGAGCTTCCCGGCGATCTTGCCCATCTCTCGTTTATTTACTTGATAGCTGTTATTTTGTATATTATTTTTCCATCGAATTTTTTTGTCATTTCTGTCCAATATCGTAAGTTTATCAAGTTATTATAACTTATAAGAACTCTTTATTATATACTACTCCTCCGATCCTTAATATAAGACCCATTTAACTAATTTGGTTAGATTAATTTGGTTAGATTAAGGAAGTTAGGTAAGTTAGTTAATTATAAGAAAAGTGATGCATTTTGTCCAAAATACCATAATCATCTTTCTTAATACCCCTCTTCCTCTTCTACTTGATTATGGTTAAGAGAGTATTTATAGGGCTAATTTAGAGAAAATTGATAAATATAAAAAATGGGTTTTATATTTAGGACCAAAACCAACTCAAGAATTGAGTCCTATATTAAGGATCGGAGCAGTATAAAATTTCTTTTGTCTTTAGTTAAAAAACATATTTTTCCATCCGTGTCCACATGTGTGGGGGCGCCACTTGCTCCAGATATCCTTAGGGATTTATTTTTTTATATTTAATTCTCCTGCAGCTTAATTCTAGTCTTTCATTAGTCTTCCATTTCCCCTCACTCTTCAATTTTGTCTTCTTCTCTCCATTTTCCCTCATATTCTCCTTCCTCCTCTATCCTAGCGTGCCTAGATATATCCTCCATATATTTCATCATCTATAAATCCATTTCCATCTCATTCTCATCATCCATTTCAATATAATCTCCACTAGAATCCCTCCTTGATCTCAAGATTCATCTGGGTTTGGTTGCGTGGGTTGCAACTCCATCGCTGTCTCAAGGAGTTTAGAACGTGAGCATCATCATCTTCTTCAAGGCGCTTCCATTGCGGAGCAAGCCAAGAGGATTCGTGGAGTTTTGGTGTTCCTTCCGTCCACGAGAGGCTAGATATCAGCTTGATCACTTGTACTTTTTCTTTCTTGGGTTAAACAGTGGATGGTTACAAGTTGTGACTGTTGCGTACAACTCTAATCCTTAATATGAGCTACTTATAACACATTTTAACCCTCATTAAAGTTTTTTTTCTATATTTATAAATCATTCTCATAAATCTCCCTCCTTTTTCTATTTCTAATGAGAATTACATAAGGGTAAAATTAAAAAAAAATCATTAAATATATTACAAATAACTTATATTTAGGATCAAAGTTTCTCCCTACAAATAAATTACATTTATGACCAGAGTGGTAATTTAAAAAAAAAAAAAGGTTAACTACCTAGATTGACATACTAAATATGATCATAGTAGTCTCTATAGGAGGTTGAATACGCTAGTCAAATGGATTAATTAAATTTAATTAGGGATTATTACATAGGAGATTCGACCTAGGTTGAATGGCTACTATAAATATATATATATATATATATATTACATATGAGTTAATATTAATTTGGGTGACATTAGACATCAACGTACAAGAGTGTTTGGTTTTGGGTTCAAAATTGATTTTGATATAATGAAGATGTTTGGATATTTTTTTAAGAGGTCCACAATTTTAACTACTCTTAATTATAGAAGAATATTTACCCATAACGGTGTTCATTGAGAATTCAGTATAGGCGTAACTCTCGCATATACACTCAATCAAAACTTCACTGCATAATATTAAAACAAAAAGACTAGCTATCAAATTTGAAACCATTCTATATGCTTGTTGAATGACAGAATTTCAGAGTCCCTTTCTCTCATCCTTTAATTAATCACCCCCAAATAGCAGAAAAATGAGAGGTCCATTTTAACTTTGAAAGCCTTGCAGTTAAGACCCAGAGCCACAGTACCAACAAGCTTGAACACTCATAGATAATGCCTGATAGTACAGAATCGCTTCCAATAAAACAATACATATGCAAACTAAAAAACAAAACAAAAAAAGAAGAGTCACTTTCTCTTAATAGCAAATAGAAACATAAATGAAGATAAGACAAAGACAATATATATATACACATCCATTATACTGCTCAAACTCAAAATGAACTACAACACGGTATACAAAGGTAAAAGTGCGTGTATCACGTCATTGTAAAACAGACATTAAAGAGTCACTTCACTATAAAACGTAGCCCTCAACAGATGTGCTAGAATCCTGAAGTACTGGGGTGAGAAGTGACACTAAAAGGGCTGGGCTTTTACTCTAACATCTCTCGCCCTTTAATAAACCCCAAATCGCTGGGAGATCAATGGACACTTTGGCAAATGACATCTTAAGTGTGGCGCCTTTCATGAAGCCCATAGCGCACATTCCAAAGAGCCAACAAGCTTTAACACCCATGCGTTTTAATATCCTCTTGATGTCATCACCTATCTTTGCCTCGGCGCAGACATTGTTGGTCGGCTCCATGCTCGCGTCCAGAAGCCTGGCAAGGTGAAAAGCGGAAACCTTCCGTTCAAGAAGGTTAGGCAAATCATAAACCTTATTCTCGTGCTCGCCAGCTCCTCTCTTGCTCCACAACTCAAGCACAGCAACCACATGGCTTGTACAAGACCAAGACGGCATCAAATCAGGGTATCCCGTGTTGCTCAGTACGATGATGCTTGAGTTAGTCTCGGGATTGACCCATTTGTCAGTTTCAAGATTGATGATGGTTCGCTTCATGCCACAGAAGCATTGCTCCACCCCAGCATAGATGTTTCTGTTAGGGTCCAATATTGGATCCATGTTGTAAATAATGGTATTGTTCTTCATCTTCTTAATGTGGTTAACCACAACGGAATTATTATTGCCATTGTTGAAACCAGGGGTCACATATATGTCTGCCTCAGAATCAGCATCTTCAGGGGTATTATTAACTTCGAAACCTCCTAGGAGAGCTTGAGTGGCATGGTTGGGATCAAGCTCAGACACAACCACGTTAGCTCCAGCTTGTTTTAATGCAATAGCATATTCCTCGCTCGCATCATCATATCCACACACAACAGCTCTTTTCCCAGAAATCATCGTATTTGTGGCTTTCATTATCACCTCAAGAAGAGCATAGGGGCGACCGAGCAAGTTGATGAACTGCTGACGCAGTTAAGCATGCAAAATATAAGATACAATGTTGAGTTTTCCAAAACTAGCAACAAGATAAATTAGAAAAATTGCAATAAGGTCTCATCTAAAAGAATTAAATATAAAAAGGTTCATTAAAATTATCAAATTATTCTGAAGTTTCAAAGAACCTCATTGCAAAAAATTTCATTTATTTAATTCCCAAATTGCCCTCATATTTTTTTTTTAAAAGTATGTATTGATAACTGAGAGTACAATCATTAACAAGTTAAGATGTGATAATTAACAACTATTGCGGTAGTATTAACAACTCATGCATTGCACTGAGAAAATGACCCAATTTATAAGGCCAGGCCCTTAAACTGACAGGCTCAGGGCTAGCCTGCAGGCTTTCGGCCTATTAAAAAAAAAAGTTATTTTTCATACTTCTCACATTTTTTATCAAAAAAATAAAAACAAACTAGTAAAATTATTAATAAAAGATATAAATATGAATAAAATTAAGTCACAAATACAAAATATCATCATATCTTAATATCCATCAATATCCAAAAATATGTAAAACATCCATCAACATCTAAAAGTTTTTTTTCTTTATAGAAATTTCACTTTTAAATTTTGCAGTCTAATTATTATTTTACTTTAGTTGGATAAGTATTGTTATTGAAACTCATAAATTTTTAATTCAAATTATAGAAGTATAAAAATATCAATATATATAATATAAATCAAACCATTATTAAAGTCCAAATTAACGTATTTTTTAAAATTTAATTGGATAAATTATTGTTTAAAACCAAATAAATCAAACAATTATATGAAATTTAATTTCAAAACTAAATATTCAAAAAAATTAATAATATTAGAATTATATAAAAATAAAAAATTTATAAAAGGGCCTAAAGGGCTGGCCCTTGCCCTACAGGCTACAGGATTGGTCCGTTTAAGCCCTCTGTTCTATAGAGCCAGTCTTTTTAACCCTATTTTTAATTTAAAGGGAAAAATTTTAAACCTGATCTTCATAATTTTTGAGTCTAGACAGGCCTGAAAAGTTCAAACTCATTGGATCTGGAAAATTACGGCATGCGAAAGTCGACTTAACTCGTAGCTGCTAGCTGCAAATTCTCAGTTCTGAAACATATCTAAAACTAAACTAGATACTGTTACCGATATTAACCTTGCTCTTGGTAACAGATTGGTTGACACTGATGGCAGGGAAAAAGAGAGTTCCATTAGCTTGCATCTGGTTAAGCCTATCATCACCAGTGGTGGTCTTTACGGAGACACCAACTAGTCTGTCCTTGATCTTGTGATACCTCGTGGGATCCGTCTTCAAACCATCGCTGAGCATACTGAAAACAATCTGCAACTCAGCATCATCAGTGGAAGACGGATCTGGCAACTGACGAGTCTTGGCATAAATCTCTTCGGCTTTGAAACCCTCAACGATGAAGAGGGTAGCGTCAGCACCGTCGTCAACAATCAGATCGGGACCACCGCCAGGACCCCAGTCAAGGGCACGTTCGATACACCACCAGTACTCCTCAAGAGTCTCCCCTTCCAGGCGAAGACGGAGACGCTGTCACGTGCGATGGCAGCGGCTACGTGGTCGTCAGTGGAGAAGCTTTTGCCGGAGCACCAGCGAACTTCAGCTCCGAGAGCAGTCAGAGTTTCGACGAAGACGGCGGTTTGAGTGACTATGTGGAGGGAAATGGTGATTCTGGCGCCTTTGAAAGGCTGGATATGGCCGAACTTAGCACGGCAGGCCATGAGACCGGGCATTTCGAATTCGGCGAGCTGGATCTTGGAACGGCCGAAGTCAGCCTGAATGGTTTTCTCCACGACCAAGGTCATGGCGGCTGCTGTTTGTGGAGAGACGCTGGAGAGAGAACGCGGTGGGCGTGAGAGGCGCGGCCTATGAAAGGCATATTTATAGGATTTCATAGGATCGAATGGACGGTGAGGATTGAAAAGTGGGGTTAGTGGAATTCTTGATCTTATCTTCTCTTTTTTTTTGGGCAGTTGGATCTTATCTTGGGGAATCCTTGTTCAGTGCTGAGGTCCAAAAAGGAATTTTGGTTGAGCGATGTGGAATAGTAACTTCAATATATAAATCACATGACTGTCTTCTTTTGGCTCAGCTTTAATTTATAAATCACATCACTGTCTTTTTTCGGTTCAGCTATATGGGATAGTAAGCGATGATGCGGGATGGTAACTTCGAAGATGCGGGATGGTAACTTCGATTTGTAAATCACGTCATTGTCTTCTTTTGGTTCAGCGATGTGGGATAGTAACTTCAATTTATAAATCACATCACTGTCTGTTCGTTTTTCAATTGTTTTCTTTCCTTTATGCGCTTTCTTCTTTCTCTATTCCTTTTCTCTTTCTTTTTCATTTTAGATTCTTTTCCTCCATTCTTTATTTTTTACCGCGATAGTCCAGAACTCCTTGCCTTCATTTCAGAGACGCTCGCAGGGTTAGAGAAAAGAGAATAGATCCAGATGAATTGACTTGGAGCTGCCAAGGATAAAAAAAGCGAACTTGCAGAGCCAGAAGAAGACGGTGACCTTTCTTTTTTTCTTTTTGTTTCTTCTTCTTCTTGACTCCATATTTGATAGTTTCCTCTCTTTCTTGTGCTCCTCTTCCCCATTTATTTCTCAAGTCAATCACTTCTCTCATTTTCTCTGATTGTCTTATCTTTATTGTTCTTTTCGTATTCTTCTTTTATTACTTTCTCCTCTTTCAACTTGCTTCAGCGTATCTATTGAGATAACAAGTTTGTATGATGAGGCCTCTTGTGTGTTGTTATTTTTTGGTTTAGTTTATGAATCTACCCCACAAGATACCCGTAGTGCGAGGCAACGTTTCAAACTTGTTAACCCATTTCACATTCATTTCCTTCCTTTACTGCTGTTAAGTGGCGAATTTGTTGATCCATTTGAGATTTATTTCCTTCAAAGTGGATGTTTTTAGCTTGTTTATTTACTTTTATTTTCAGCCTCACACAATCTTCCATGTGTAGGGTGTGTGCCACCAATGGACCCACATGAATCGACCTGTATATGCGTTCATTGTTGCTTTTTTCAAACTCCAATGGACCCACATGAATATGGGTGTCATTGTGTACGGTATATGTTTCATCTTAACCCCACGTGTCCCATCTTTCCGCATGTCAATATTGTGTTTCATTTGTATATATCTATGGAACTCATTTTTCTAAACAAAATATAAATGCTAATATGCTAGTTAACTTTCTCACTTGAATTATATGCTATAAAAGAATATAAAATTTTTTTTCTCAACCAGCATTAAATAAAAGTATTTATGCATATATAAATATAATAGGTGAGTTTTTAAAGGATATTTTTAAGATCTTAAGTAGCTTTAAAATAGTTTAGAGTAACTTAAGAATAGTCTTAAGTTATAAATTAGCAGATATATTGTGTGTGAATTTTTGTAGACACTTATCCAGAGCTTTGAAAGTAATTTTGTGTGATTATTTGTAAGCTAATGAATAACAAGTAACTTTAAGATTTCTTTCATATACATATTCATTGTTTGCGGGTGTTATTATTGTTTGATAATTTGTAAATTAATTATTTTAGTATGAAATATGCATACATATATATATTTATATGTGATAATTATCAAGTTTCCAATTAAATAGAGCTTTAATGACTATGTGTGTGTCTATATATTTATTTTTACTCATGACTTATGCTATTAAATAATATTTGTAATAGCTAAATATCTTGTTAATCGTAATGAAATGTGTTGTTGGTTTCCTATTTTTTTATGACAGAGAATAATAGTATATTTGCTAATATATTCTACTAAATCATTATTTGTCATGACACATGCATTATGTGATGGGCTGTGATTAGAAGTATATTAGTGTGTTGCTTAATTATCATGTAATATGCCATTACTCGGTGTACAGTCAAGGCTCCTTCTTCCATGTTTTTTAAATTTTTTGTCGAGATTGCATTGGAGTTGTGGGACATGTGACTTTTGTTCTTTTAAAGAGGGAAGCTATAGCCCCAACTTGAGCTCTATACCTTTGGCCAGGTATATATCAAGTATTGGTAAGTTTGGGACAATTTAATTAAAAGGATTAGTTTTAATTAAACTATGTGTTAGCCTATGGCTCTAGTCGGAGGAATAAGGATGGACGGTGACACAGGAGAAGTTGCATAATGCATATATTGTTGTGAAATTTTAGGTTGTAAATGGATATTTACTGGACATGTGAGAATCTAGCATACCTAAAATGTAGATCAATATTTTTGATGTCCACACGGAATCCGATCATGTAGACAAAGTCATATTTTGTTATACAATAAGTACACCTTTGAAGAGAGAATGAGAGAATAAGGAGAGAGGAGAGTTGCAGAGGGAAAAATTTCTGATCAGTGTTCAGACTTTTTCTCTCACGTAGACATAGTGCTTTGTTCAGTTTTCCTATAAAACCATTCCCTCCAAAAGACAAAAGGGTTTTTTCCAAGTAGCAACCCTTAATCTTTAGTTTATTGTATTTTAGATCCCAAACCTATGGACTTAGGCCTGATCCACCCTGACTCCAACATCTCTCACTCACACTTGATGGATTAGTCGTTATGGATCATTCTCTCTCTCTCTCTCTCTCTCTCTCTCTTTTTCACAGTAAGTATTTGTTTTAACGCATGGGAAAACGTTGACTTTTTAGGTGTTTGTATTAGAAATCTCTTTTGCAAGATTGATGATGCCTCTTGTCGTTAAAGCACTCAATTAAACTAGGTCCTAATTAATTTGTAGTTTAGGATCGACCTAGGTCATTACTTCCAAGAAGCAAGTTATGGGTTTCTTTAAGTAAAAATTTAGGTGATAAAAAAATACAATAAATTGGACCTGAACTAAATGTAAAATTCTAATTTTAATATGCAATGCATCAAATTAAAAAAATTACATAACAAATCAATGCAATTTGAAATTGAAATTTTAGAACAAATAAAATGAAAATATAAATAAAATTAATTGAACTAGAATGCAATGCAATTTTTGGAGGGATTTTTTTAGAAGGAAAATAAAAATGATGAAAAAGAAATTAACTAGAAAGCAAAGAAAATTAACAAGTAAAAGTTAAGAAGTTTCCCTTCGGTGAGCTAAAGGGGACAACTTAGGGTTCGTATGGATTTAACCTTCATAACCTTAATTAGTTAATTAGACTAAAGGGAAGTGATAAGAGAGTGGAATTAATAAACTTAATTACCTACTTGAAATAAAGGAAACCCTCAACTTCAAAAACCCTTAAACTATTAGAGAACTCGTAACAGTATGAGGCTAGTTAATTAAGCTTATTAAAAACTAATGAAAACAACTCAAATTAATTCTGAAAATTATGTTTGAAATTATCCAATTAAACAATTAGACAATTAACCAACTTAATTAAACAATTAAGAGGTAAAATAACCCAAATTTTGCAATTCAAACCACATTGATAATTAAACTCATAATGAAAACTCAATTATAAATTCAATTAACAATGCAAAGGTTCTAAACATAAATTCCAACAAGTATCTCGGCACAAATAAGATCCAAATATCAACCCAATCTAAGAATAAAAATGACAATCTAGAACTAAATTGTCTCAACAAAAATACAACTTAAAATTATTTAAAACTAAATAATTTCAAGTCCTTGAATTAAAAAGATAAATGGAACATCATTCTCTTATGGTCTTCAAGTGTTAGCCCAAATCTCAAGCCTCCTCTATGCTCTTTCCAAGTTGTCTCCCTAACAAACTGAAGCTTCCATAGTATTATCTCCTCCCTCCACGATGTTGGGAATCACGGCCACCATAGTTAATGAAGAAAGGACAATGAAATGCTGAATTTATGTGGCATGTGGAATGGAGGAGTTGGTGATGATGACTAGATGGCTTTTGTGTGTAGGGAAAGGATGTGAATTTTTGATTCAAATCGTTGGTGTCTGGCGGCTGAATGGAAAAGGAGAGAGGTGATCTTCCGTGTGAATTTTCTACATGGAATGAGGGGAATATTTAATGGAAGAAAAGAAAATTTTTTGTGGATCCAAAGCTCAAGCCCATAAGTAAGTAATTGACCCACTTGATATTAGCCATTGGATTGTGCTTAAATCCTAAGAAACAATCTTGTACCATTGGATTTCCTATATGCTTTTTCTTGACCTACAAGAGTTTAAGTGCATCTATTAATATAGATTATATCCAAATATAATCAAAAATTAAATATTAAATATGCACAAAAATTAGGTAAGAAATTGCAAAACTTTCTAAAAATCAATCTTTCTAAAATATGAGACTTGTTTCCCAAGAAATAGGAAAAATTAATTCTAAGTCAAAAATAGGAAATCATAAAATATTCATATTTTCAATCCAAAATCTCAATTTTTATGCAAAATCCAAAAATCAACCAATTTATCCAATGATGCATAAAAATCCAATTAAACTCAAAATTATCATTTAAATCCTAAATTAATGTGGGATAAAACGTATAAAAATTGGGCTTTATCAAAGATCAACATGAGACAACATTTTTGTGTAGCTCTTGTTCTCATAGTTTTTTGTTAAATCTTATTATGCCTCAGATTGCCTTCCTTGTATCCATAGTGTCCACACTTATGAAACTAACAAAATCATAAGGGATATGTCTCAGACACCAGCATAGGTATGTCTATTTCAAGAAATCTGGCATATCTGGGATGTAGATTAGTATTTTTGATGTCCACACGAAATCCAATCACGTAGATGGAGTCAGATTTTGCTATACAACAAGTACGCCTTTAAAGAGAGAATGAGAGAATAAGGAGAGAGGAGAGTTGCAGAGG